>NC_041380.1:57231117-57235419 GCF_002162155.2 Triticum dicoccoides | reverse complement strand
TATATCAAAAAATTCAGAAAAATAAAACTAATTCAATTCAAAATGTTAAAAATACAAATAATATATCAAAAAATTCAGAAAAATAAAACTAATTCAATTCATCAAACACCTTATGTGCATAAGAGGAACCAAAAGCAAACCTACACCCACTTGTGAAGAGAATGGCTCCAAATGGCTAAGTGTTGGCTGCTGGATGGGTATATATAGGGGAGGGGCTTTAGTTGCGGTTGGCCTGGCAAACCGTGACTAAAGGTGCCCGAAGGCCTTTAGTCGCGGTTGTCCTGGCCAACCGCGACTAAAGACCCTCACGTGCGCCAGCTGGCCACCGAGCGCCCTGGGCCCAGGCCTTTGGTCGCGGTTCACCTCCAGAACCGCGACTAAAGGTCCCATTAGTCGCGGTTCCTACAGCTTCGCGACTTATGGGGCTGGACGGAAGCCTGTTTTTCCACCAGTGGGCGGCGACGACCTGGACAACATCAGTGGATACGCTTGAGAGTGAATGCCGGGACAAGGGCCGAGCACACCGGCAGCGTTGGGAGGAACCCACCCGCAGCGAGGGCGGGGAGGGCCATGCCGTACGGAGCGAAGTACCCGGTCCAAGGGGGCGGCTGAGGCGGAGCAGACCCGCTACCACCTGAGTCGGATCGGCCGCACCCACGGCCGCCAGTGCGGCCGCGTCCCTGCCCTCGGTCATCGCCGCCACGGTTGCCACTAGAGCCACGGCCCGACGGGGGGCGCGAGCATTGCGGTCGGCGCGATCGCCGCGGTCACTGTGGTCGTTGTTGGAGTTGAGGCCGCCGGAGATGGTGAGAGCAGTAGATCCGGCCTCCGCCGCCCGGAGGTTGATGTTGTACTCGGCAAGATACAGGCGGGAGCGAGCGACGTGGAACGGCGGCAGAGGCACCGTATCGCCGAGGATGGTGCGGATGGTGTCGAAGCGGGCATCCAAGCCATGGAGGAGCTGCATGGTGAGGTCGTGATCCTTGACCGCGTGACCGGTATCCGTGAGGCCGTCCACGAGGGCCTTGAGACGGCAAGCATAGTTAGAGATGGAGAGGTCTCCTTGTTTCAGGTTCCGGAACTAGTGCGTCAGGTCGAGGTACTGGGCACCTTCGTTCGCTAGGAAGTAGTCCCGGATAGGGCGCCACGCGGTGAACGCGTTGACGGCGCCGCCCATGACGAGCTCGAGAATGGAGTCGGCCAGGGTGAAGTAGAGCCAAAGGGTGAGGCGATGATCGACCGCGAGCCAGGCCGCACCAGGGTTGGGAGGAGGCGGGCGATCCACGTGATCTTGCACGTGATACTGCATGAGAACGCAGTAGAAGAAAGTTCGCCACTTGATGTAGTTGTTCCTGGCCGGATCTAGTTTGAATTTTATGTGGTTGGAGATATGATCATTGTGGAAGGAGATGATGAGGGAGTCGGCCGGTGGTACGACAGGGGGAGCGGGTGCAGACAGGAGGACTGGGGCGAGGTCGGAGGAGAGGGCAGCGGTGGTGCTCTGGGAAAGGGAAGGAGAGGCCCCGGGGGAGGACAAGGGGATGGCCGGAGATGGGGGCTCGCCGAAGATGTCCTCGAAGGCCATGGCGACTGATACCAAACTAAAGGTAGAGAGTGCTCACAGTTCTGTCGTATTGATTATGGCAAGAGTTACTGAGGTACAAATAGCCGCGGTCACCCAACGTCTCCCATGATACACGACATGCAGGGCCAATGTGGAGAGTGGTTGTGATCCTCAAAGTAAGGAAGTAGTTACAACAATATACAGAAGACTACGTACATGCAATGACCGGGTTTAACACAATAGTCATCGTGGTGACATCACAGGAGAGGTCCATATCAACGGCGTCACAAGGGGGTCCCAACCGTATGCCCTATCCAGGTCTGCCATGAAAGCCATGACCAACATCATAGTTTGTGAATTAAGGACTGATAACCAATGTGTTTTTCTTTGCCATGCCATGCAAGTTAATTAATACGCTTGCACGTGATCTTGTACACGCTTTTCAAACGATTCGCTGACAGAGGAAGACCTAAGTGTGGCAGTTGGAATTGAGTGCAAACATCCCAACAATCAAGAAGGATGCTGTTGAGATCGATGGACGAACAAGGGTAGTAGGTACTAAGAGCTTTTGCAGCACACTGGAAACATGACTGATAACCTCATCGAAGATTGCAAAATGCTCAACAGGTTGCTGCTATCTTCTTTGCTAGGTGCAAGAAAAACCGTTGTGATGTCCTCATAAAGGGAGGTGTGAAGAAATACACTCCAACCTCTCAATCTGTGAAGGCGATCAATAGATGTCGCAAAATCTGAAATCTACTAGTTAAAGTGATAAATTTGATAATACATATAATTGACATAAAAGACATGAAAGGATATAATAAGGAACACAAAATGAATTTCTGGAGAAAATTCAGTAGATTTAATTCATTTCATTAGTTTTGCCTATATATGCAGTTTCTAATTTTGCTTCAAAAATTTCTTCCATGTCACAGGCACTATGGAGATATTGAAGAAATAAGTGTAGAGGAGCCAATCGAAAGTAGGCCACCACTGTACGCGCACGTTACATTTTACTCACAGATGACACTCTTCCGTGTTCTAGACGGGAATATGAGAGTCAAGTTCATGACTAGGGGAAAACATCTATGGGCTCGACAGTTTGTGCCAAAGAAGAAGAAGAAAACTGATGTCTGATGACCTACGCCTGATTTCATATCCATTCAAGAACATTTTATGCCAAGCATTCTGGAAGCATACTTGAATAGAATCTGCACTTGTAAGAATAATAGATTATTCTTGTGCAAATCTAATTCTTGTGCCTTCTGCTCCTTATTACACATTTGTATCACAGATTTATGGACATAGTTCTGATCTTCAGACGCATGACACCGCGAGGACTCAAATTTGTACTTGTTAAGTATTATAAATCCATATTGTTGGTACGAACACAATGATGTTAATCTTTAAATTCGTTCCTGGAACTGGAATGCTAATTATTATTTTGCAGGAATCCTGGAATGCTATTGTACTCTATGGTAGTCATTGTGCGACCCTAGTCAAATGTTAAGCTCCGGTTTTGTATTTTCTTTGGAAAGGATGGTACTACCTCTCGAGTCTTTTATTTTCTTTTTTAAGCTGAGCTGAGCTCCTTACCCACATGGCCCGCTGCCCTTCACCCAGTAACAACCACTGCACGAGCACGACCACGACCGTCATTGATCGCTTCCGTGGCGACGGCGACGTATGCCCCTTCAGAGTCTCCGAATGCGTGTTAGCCTGCTATAAGCTCATTGTCACGCAGCATAGGATGCTATATTTTTCTGTTGTAATAAGGTGTGCATGGGCCTGATGCGACAGCCGCATGCACGCACGTAGTGGAGATGTGCACAGCAGGGCCGGCCCTGGGGCATGGGCAGGGAGGCGACGGCCCAGGGCCCAGCCCAGGGAGGGGCCCATGATGTAGTGCACATATATAATATAGCCAAGTAAAAATAGGTGAGAAAAAAATTTATGAGAGAAAAAAACAAGATGAGGTAGGCCCATCAGATAGCAGGTAGCGAAGGGTCACGCAAGCCGCGCGGCAGGGCCGCTCGTTTCGATTGTGAAACAAATCAATCGAAGATCTCGCGGACGCCTCGCTCGTCTGTTCGTCCACTCGTCGCTGTGGTCGCCTTGGTCACCGCTGTGCGCGTCGCCCGCCGTGCGGCAATCCAGCAGCCGCAGCCCGCAGCAGTACGTATACGTATGTATGTGAGCAGTGAGCGCAGCCCACAGCAGTACGTATACGTATCCATGCATAACTCTGTACCATGTTCCTGATCCATCCCTGCAAACCCCAATTTCAATAATTTCTTTTATTTTTTAGAACGTATTCAACTATTCATCCATGATCCATCCTTTAATTTCAGTGTACACGAAGTTCCAAATTTTAATGTATAATTTTCGAATTCAATCTTTCATAGTATGTATTCAACCATCCTTTTTTTATCATTCTATGCACATGTCTAGGGTTCCAATCATTCAAATCATCCGATGTATAAATTTCTAATTCCTTGAATAATTTTCTTCATAATATTAGGACATTAGCCCGCCATGTTGCCTAAGAAGCATTTGTCAGTTGCTCAAACAAGGAGAAAAAAAATAGAAAGGGATCTGAAGATTCAACAACTGAAGGGTACTTAAGTATTATTGTTGTCGATTGAGTCAGTTGAATTTGGTTCTTATTTGAGGTAATCATATCACGTTACTTTCAATTTACTATCTTTTTAGTATTTCTGTCGTAATATGGCATTGTC
>NC_041380.1:57137722-57230733 GCF_002162155.2 Triticum dicoccoides | reverse complement strand
GGGGGGTGAATAGGCGATTTTTATGAAAGTCTTCAAAACGTGGAAGTTATGAAGACAAACAGTAGAGATATGCCTATTACTATGCAGCGGAAGGTAGACTACACTAGGCAAGCCATGGTCAAGTATTCAATAGAGTGAAAGCACAGTGACAAATAGCTGCAGTGTAATAAGGATCAGGTAGGAAGATATTATGAAGCCAAACAGATCATACATTCACGTTGTGAAGACAAAAGATAGAGCAAACATGCAATGACTTCACAATGAGTAACAGTAAGTAAAAGGAAGTGAAGATGAAACCAGTGACTCGTTGAAGACAATGATTTGTTGGACCAGTTCCAGTTGCTGTGACAACTGTACGTCTGGTTGGAGCGGCCAGGTATTTAAACCTTAGGACACATAGTCCCGGACACCCAGTCCTGAACACGCAGCTCAGGACACCCAGTCCTCACCGTATTCTCCTTGAGCTAAGGTCACACAGACCTCGCCCAATCACTCTGGTAAGTCTTCAAGGTAGACTCCCAAACCTTCACAGACTTCGTTCACCGACAATCCACAATGTCTCTTGGATGCTCAGAACGTGACGCCTAACCGGCTGGAGGATGCACAGTCCTCAAGTGTAATAAGTCTTCAGATCACTCAGACAAGAAGACTTAAGTGATGCCCAATACTCTTTGGCTCTGGGTGGTTAGGGCTTTATCCTCGCTAGGTATTCTCTCTCTCAAAGGCTTCCAGGTGGGTTGCTCTTAAACAACAAAAGCCGTGCACTGAATCTGAGCAGCCAACCGTTTATGGTTGTAGGGGTGGGCTATTTATAGCCACTTGGCAACCTGACCTGATTTGTCCGAAATGACCCTAGGTCACTAAGGAACTGACACGTGTTTCAACGGTCAGATTTCAAACCCACACAGCAACTTTACTTGGGCTACAAGCAAAGCTAACTTGTTTGACTCTGGATAAAATTTGCTCTCATAGTCTTCACTCGAATACATAGGTTTTTTTTGTTTAGGCATCACTTCAGTCGTTCTGGCTGGTTCTCTTGGACCCCACTTAACAGTACGGTGGTTCCTATGACTCAACACAAATGAAAGAGAACTACGAAAGATCTAAGTCTTCGAGTTACATAGGCTCCACGTGGTGTCTTCTCTTGTCATAGTCTTCAATGTAAATATCTTCATATACCACCATTGACTTCAATGTCTTCGTACATTTTTAGGGGTCATCTCTGGTAGGAAAACCGAATCAATGAGGGACTTCTACCTGTGTTATCCTGCAATTCTCACAAACACATTAGTCCCTCAACTAGTTTTGTCGTCAATACTCCAAAACCAACTAGGGGTGGCACTAGATGCACTTACATATATATGATCTTAGGACATAGGGGCACATGGCATCGAATTCGCCTATAGGGCCTCCCAAAACACAGGGCCGGCCCTGGTGCATAGTGCACACACTCCTTTCTCATTGTTTCTCTCCCGGTCAGCACATATCACCGTGTCGAGGAGTCGTGGGATGGTGCGACTTCACCGGATCACAGCGAGCAGGCCGGGAGGTTAGCTAGTAGTTGTTTTCACTCAGTGTAACTAAGATAAGAGAAAGAGAAAGATAACAGAAAACCTGCGAGGTTTGCGCAGAGGAAAAACCACACTCTCTCACTCAATGTAACTAAGATAAGAGAAAGAGAAAGATAACAGAAAAGTTGTGAGGTTTGCGCAGAGGAAAAACCACTCTCTCTCCAGTTCGTGTTCATCGTTCTCGCTCGCATCTCTCTCTCGATCGCTCGTTTTGCAACGATAGTGCGCTCCCTCCCCGGATCGTGACGCTGCATTTAGAGTTTAGACATCGGCGGTCGGCTTTTCTACGGCGTCCTTTCCTTTGCCGGCGCAACCTCCAAAGCTTATACACTAAGTGCGCTCAGCTTCTCTGTGCCAACCACCAAGATGCGACCGTGATTTCTCCGTGTTGCCGGTGGAGTTTGAGATTGGGCCGTGACTTGGAGATGTTGTAGCGTCCCTCCTGCTGTTTAGATCAACTAGTCATCAACCTGTACTTCTGCACCGGCTAGCATAAGAACGTACTTACTAAGTTTTCAATGTTATGACTGCAATATCATATTACAGTTTCCCGTTTATCCATATTAAATAATATAATTTGAGTGAATTCCTCAATATCATATCTTATGTATTCTAAATTCCTCAATTATTATCAACCTTATGAATTCTAATTTGCTAGCTGCCTTGATGATAAAATAATTTTTTGGCTATCAACATGTCAAGTTTATGAGAAGGGGTACAGTACAATGTCTAAGAAGAGCTGCAACTAATTAGCGTCTCTATTCCTACTGAATTTGATAGAATGCATGGAGGCATCATACCAATAATCCAGTACCCAGAAGAAACGATCACAAATGGATGCATCATTAAGTTTTCAACTGAAACACATTATGTGAACTAATTTGGGTTGGTGGAAAATATAGGCCACTGAGCCTTTCCATCAGCAAGACATTCATTTTAAAAATGTATAATTTGTTGAGCAATATTGATTTCCCTTTTCTAAATATTTCCACATTTGCAGTTGCATTAGTGAAAAAGAATGGAAACTGTACCCAGAATTTGTGGTGTTAAATTTCTAATTTCGATCAGACACCTAATTGGTAACTAAAAGCATGTACTCCCAACGAAGGAGGACAATTTATTGATCTGTAAGCAAACTGCACAACAATAATGTTTATCTCTTCTCAACTGAAGCTAGTAAAACCGAACCAATAGCACAATTTATTGAACATTAAGCAAACTGCACAAGAATGTTTATTAGAAATATTAAATCAAGGTGTATTCAAGAAATCAAAAATAGCTCAAATGAGCACCGAAATTGGGTTAAATAGATATTTGCACGAGATGTTCTGGAAGATAGCCCACTCGGTGAACAATTAGTATTTTTCTTATTTGTATTATTCCCTTAATTTTATCACAAACTACTAAAGCAACATTAGGACTCCTTGCCAAGTCCCTGGAGCCGCCGCGCCTGCTAGTTCCTGCAGCGCCCGAGGAGTGTCTTCATGCGTGAGCTCGGGATCGAGCAGAGAGCTCCAGCCCCGTTGACCGCCTGCTCGTCCAGCGCCTCGCTATGGGTCTCCCGTATCAGATCACTTAGGCCCAGCGCCTCCTAGGCCCAGCCAGACCCGCCGGCCTGCTGCTTCCACTGGACCGGGCCATGGCCCAGGGTTAGCCACCCCGCCCTCTGTATGCTCCTGTTGTGGCCCAGTCCAGCAGATTTGGCCCGTTATGGGTTTTTTTCTTGTTCCAACGATTTTAGCGATTTATCCGTAGATTTTTAGAATTGCAAAAAAACCCCTAGCCTTCATGCATGTCATTACTCACAAACCGTGCATCGGTTTAAAATGTTCTATATACGTAAAATGCTTATAATTTTGTGTAGATCAATAATTTGCCACTTTCATCCATGTTTGAGATGTTTAAAATGATGTTTGCTTTAATTTCCTTAAATAACTTGCTAAAATGATTTTATTCATAACTAAATAACCGTAGCTCCAAACCTAATAAACTTTATATGTAAATGGGGTAGAAAATTGCCTAGTTTAACATGGTGGCATCACTTTGCATGTTTGATAACTCTAAAATTGTGTTTAGGGCAGAACAGTACCAAACCTTAAAATATGCACATGAGGAGTTTCCGGACTTGTTGTTTGTTGCTTCGGCCTCATTTAAACTTGCCTAGATAGGTAGTGTTCATATGCTTCACCCTTGCCATGTTAAACAACATTTAATATTGTTGGATACATAAACGAGATCGAACTAAATAACTTGAATGTGGATGTTCCGTCAATATGCAACTCATTGCATATTGAGCTCCACTTAATTTGTAGTGTTGTTTGTTGTTGCATATTGAGCTCCACTTAATTTGTAGTGCTGTTTGTTGCATATTGCCATGCCATGCTTATTTAAACCAGACATGCATCGTACTTGGTTGTGCACCATGCCATGTTTATGTGGTGGTTGTTTACTATGTTGTTTGCTTCTTTCCGGTGTTGCTTCTTTGGGTTAGTTCCGTTAACGTCACGTTTGTGAGGATTCATTCGACTATGTCCGCTTGTCTTCTTCATGTACTCGTTCTTCTTCCTTGCGGGATCTCAGGAAAGATGACCATACCCTCGAAATCACTTATATCTTTGCTTGCTAGTTGCTCGCTCTATTGCTATGCCTATGCCGCGATACCTACCACTTGCTATGTCATGCCTCCCATATTGCCATGGCAAGCCTCTAACCCACCTTTCCTAGCAAACCGTTGTTTGGCTATGTTACCGCTTTGCTCAGCCCCTCTTATAGCGTTGCTAGTTGCAGGTGAAGATGAAGTTTATTCCATGTTGGAACATGGATATGTTGGGATATCACAATATCTCTTATTTAATTTAATGCATCTATATACTTGGTAAAGGATGGAAGGCTCGGCCTTATGCCTGGTGTTTTGTTCCACTCTTGCCGCCCTAGTTTCTGTCATACCGGTGTTATGTTCCTTGATTTTACGTTCCTTACACGGTTGGGTGTTATGGGGACCCCTTGACGGTTCGCTTTGAATAAAACTCCTCCAGCAAGGCCCAACCTTGGTTTTACCATTTGCCTCACCACGACCTAGCTTTTCCCTTGGGAGTCGTGCTCCCGAGGGTCATCTTTATTTTAACCCCCCCGGGCCAGTGCTTCTCTAAGTGTTGGTCCAACCTGAGCGATGTCCGGCGCCCCCTGCAACCAGGGTCTATGCCAACCCGACGTCTTGCTCATCCGGTGTGCCCTGAGAACGAGATATGTGCAGCTCCTATCGGGATTTATCGGCACATTCAGGTGGCTTTGCTGGTCTTGTTTTACCACTGTTGAAATGTCTTGTAATCGGGATTCCGAGCCTGATCGGGTCGTCCTGGGAGAAGGAATATCCTTCGTTGACCGTGAGAGCTTGTGATGGGCTAAGTTGGGACACCCCTGCAGGGTTTTGAACTTTCGAAAGCCGTACCCGCGTTTATGGGCAGAAGGAGATTTGTTAATATCCGGTTGTAGAGAACTTGATACTTAACTTAAATAAAATGCATCAACTGTGTGTGTAGCCATGATGGTCTCTTTCCGGCGGAGTCCGGGAAGTGAACACGGTTTTGGTGTTATGCTTGAATGTAAGTAGTTTCAGGATCACTTCTTGATCACTTCTAGTTCACGACCGTGGCTTTGCTTCTCTTCTCGCTCTTATTTGCGTATGTTAGCCACAATATATGCCTAGTGCTTGCTGCAGCTCCACCTCACTACCTTTCCCTACCCATAAGCTTAAATAGTCTTGATCTCACGGGTGTGAGATTGCTGAGTCCTCGTGGCTCACAGATTACTTCCAAAACATTTGCAGGTGCCGTTGATACCAGTGCAGATGACACAGCTGAGCTCAAGTGGGAGCTCGATGAAGATCGTGTTCGTTGTGTTGTTTTCCTTTCCTTTCGATCAGTAGTGGAGCCCAGTTGGGGCGATCGGGGACATATGCATTTGGGGTTGTCTTTATTTTGGTTCCATAGTCGGACCTTGTTTGTATCTGGATGCTGTAATGCTATCAACACGTCAAGTTTATGAGAAGGGGTATAGTACAATGTTTAAGAAGAGCTGCAACTAATTAGCGTCTCTATTCCTACTGAATTTGATAGAATGCATGGAGGCATCATACCAATAATCCAGTACCCAGAAGAAACGATCACAAATGGATGCATCATTAAGTTTTCAACTGAAACACATTATGTGAACTAATTTAGGTTGGTGGAAAATATAGGCCAGTGAGCCTTTCCATCAGTAAGACATTCATTTTAAAAATGTATAATTTGTTGAGCAATATTGATTTCCCTTTTCCAAATATTTCCACATTTGCAGTTCCATTAGTGAAAAAGAATGGAAAATGTACCCAGAATTTGTTGTGTTAAATTTCTAATTTCGATCAGACATCTAAATTGTAACTAAAAGCATGTACTCCCAACGAAGGAGGACAATTTATTGAACTGTAAGCAAACTGCACAACAATAATGTTTATCTCTTCTCAACTGAAGCTAGTAAAACCGAACCAATAGCACAATTTATTGAACATTAAGCAAACTGCACAACAATGTTTATTACAAATATTAAATCAAGGTGTATTCAAGAAATCGAAAATAGCTCAAATGGGCACTGAAATTGGGTTAAATAGATATTTGCACGAGATGTTCTGGAAGATAGCCCACTCGCTGAACAATTAGTAATTTTCTTATTTGCATTATTCCCGTAATTTTATCACAAACTACTAAAGCAACATTAGGACTCCTTGCAAATTGTAGTATTTTTAAGAATATTTAGATATTGTTTAATTTCCCCCTATAAAAGCTAGAAAAATGCTGAAATAAAGATTGTTACATAAAAATGAAGATTTTAATTCACTTTCCTTATTAAAAATCTTCAGTCAAGATGTAGTCAAATTTTGAGGTGGAAAAGAGCCAATTGGTTTATGTGGATATTTGCATGCATGGGATGCTATGAGAGATAGTACACTTGGTGAACAATCAATGTTTATCTTACTTCCATTATTCTAGGAGTTTTATCATAAGCTATAGAACCAATATTGTGATTTGTTGCCAAATTCTTTTTTATATTTTTGACAACATCAAGATATTGTTTCATTTTCATTTCCTCTAAAATAGCTAGAGAAGAATCTAAATAAATATTATTACATAAAAATGGTGATTTTGATTCACATTCATTATTAGAAATGTTAAACCAAGAGGTGGAGAGTTTTGAAGTAAAAAAGAGCTCAACTGGTCATTGAAATTTGTTTATGTACTATAAAGTTGGAGATGTGTTGTGAATGTTATGAAACAATATTTGAGAGAGTCCATTATGTGGAAAACCTTGTATTTAGGTTTTTGTTTATTTTTCCCAAATGTATATGAACAACTCATGTACCAATATTAGTACTTCACAACAAGTTTTAGTAAAAGCAATTACAATTTTTTTTGCTAAACACACATAAAAACTCACTTTGACTTTCCCCAAAATAATTGAATATTTTATCCATTCCATGCGCATGATCTACAATTGTATATGTGTACATGTGTATATTGTTTCTGTGATTTTAACTCTTCATTTCGCATATGTATATTTCAAAATTGAGTTTATTTCACGCACAAAAAAGAATTGAGTTTATTTCAATAAGTGAGCAAAAACTTATTAAAACATAAGTCAATGGCATGTGAGGAATCCTTTCTTTCGTCCTACACAGAAACTCCACCACTCAGCATTTTCGGATCCTCTCACTCAAGGGATATGACTTTGGGCTGACAGACATTTAGGACTCGCAACTTGCTTTCCCACATGTCAACCATCAAAGATGATCTATCTCAAGTCACTTAAAAATCTTTGTCCTCAACAGTAAACCCACCCCAAAAGCTATGTCGTCCCCCCGCCCCCAACGCTCTAGAACCACTCCTGCATAGCCGGTCGGCGTGACCCCGACAACCTCACGAACACACGTGCAAGGTGGTACCTGGGCATGGAAGAGCCCAACAAGCTCCTGCCACCTCTTCGTCAATGGAGTCTGTGCAATACGCGCAGATCAAACGAAAAACTAACGTCTTGTTTCACGTAAGACATTTTATGCCAAGCTTTAGTTTGGAGCTGCCGCCCATACGAGCCGGTGGCGACTGTGCGGATGAGGACAAACAGAGAAGAGGGAGAGGGCTGGTCAGGTAATAGAGGGGTACATATATGGGTGAACTAGCAGTGTGACCCGCGCAATTGCGCGGCTAGATCTAGTACATGTTTTGATATTGAGTTGATTCTCTAGAAGATATTCGGTTATATGAAAAAAATATGACCGGCATATATACTTAATGGAAACACTACCACGATTTGGTAAACATTTATTTGTACTAATCATATTGTGGTGTGGGTATAAGACTATCAATAGAAGACCAATGGTATTAAGGCTTTGGGCTCATGTGTAAAGCATGTACTTTCGACTTTATCTTAGTCTTCACGTATTGCACAGTTCATTGTGTTTTGAATTCTATATCCCCACTAAAAAATTTAGGGAATCATTTTACTAAGGTAAAATAAATGCTGTCGGACTTAAGGTTAGTTGATGTCTTTATCCAGCCGCCTTCTGATTTGCTAGATGGCGATCGTGTTTTCCCTCGATGCAATGTCATTTCCTCCAAATGGTTCCAAGAAATCTCATCTCACACTATTTGTCTTTAGCAAAATATAAATACTCTCTCTCCCTCCTTCCTTGTTCGATCTCTCTGTCTCGCCATATTACTTTTCCCATGTGCGTCTCTTGTATTTTGTGTTAGAATATATGTTCTTAGCACAAATAAAATGGCATGTCATATAATTGACAGGGTTTGTTATAGCTTCTTTTTTGCTATAACATCTTCTTAGCTACTCTCTTCATAACTTATTTTCATTATTGTGTGCACATGTTTTGTTTATTTCACTTACCCACATAGATATTCATCATTAGGAAGTGTTCCTAGCTTATTTGTGTGGAGGATTGGACATATATGTTAATTGCATGGCTTTATCTAAAGTAGTTTCTAAACTTATCTGATGTACATGAAAAGCATGGCAGGATTATCATACAATTGTACGTAATCCTTAGTGTACCTTATTTTTTCTGCCTTATAATTTCAGTGTCTGATCTATGAGAGCTTTGTATAATATGACATGTTTAGATGCTTACCACATTCTCAACTTACTCTAATATTCTTCTTTTGTATACCTGGTATTTATTAGTGTCAGACTTACATCTTGTCCGCCTTATAGTTTTAGTGTCTGAGTTACGCCATTTGATTTGTACAGTATCATGTGTTCAGATGCTTACATGCATTCTCTACTTGCTATAATATTATGTGTCGCAATGTCACTTGACCATGGCATTTTCTTTTGACCGCCTTATAATTTTAAGTGTCTGACTTACGCAGTTTGATTTGTACAGTATAATGCGTTTAGATGCTAACAGATTCTCAACTTACTCCAATATTTCATGTTGCATTGCCACATGGCCATCTAAATATACTATTTGTATATATTGATCAAAATTTGTAATTCAGCACAGATTGTTTGTATTATCTTTTCCATCTTGTTATTCATTGCCTTTTCTTTTACCAAATTATATCCTTTTGTCTGAGAAATAAATTTATTTTTAAGTCAATATATCATTCGTATATTTTTTTTGCAATTTCACTATTTATGAAAAGGCTACTTTGCTATCAAAATTACTTATAACTTTGAATTTCGTATATAAAATATGGATGTACTATTTTTCCATGTGGATATGGACAAAATAAAATATATTTATTTCCACCTATGTATATATTATTTTAGCTTAAATTAACGAATATGGAGGTTTTATGAAAAGGCTACTTTGCTATCAAAATTATTTATTATTTTGAACTTCATCTATAAAGTACGGATGTATTATTTTTCCATGTGAACAATTCTCGAGCGAGCGGAGCTGAAAACGAAGACGAACAATTTTGCCAAAAATGTGGGGTAGAATTTGTGGATTCTCGCATACGAAGATATCAAATGGGATACATCAAACTCGCATGTCCCGTGACTCATGTGTGGTATTTAAAAGGTCTTTCTAGTTATATCGGAAATCCTTTAGATAAACCTCTTAAGAAGTTGGAGGGAAAAATACTTATTTCCACATATGTATATATTATTTTAGCCAAAAGGAACGATTGTGGAGGTTTGTATGTCTACGATTTAGTTGGACGTAGATATATATTTTTTATGTGTCCGGTACGTTTAAGTTTTTTTTCTGTTTTGATAGCGCCTTTCGGCGTTTAAATACGGATGTATTATTTTTCCATTTGAATATGGACAAAATAAAATATACTTATTTCCACCTATCTATATATTATTTTAGCTTAAATGAACGAATATGGACATTTTATGAAAAGGCTACTTTGCTATCGAAATTATTTATTACTTTTAATTTCATCCATAAAATACGGATGTATTATTTTTCCATGTGAATGTGGATAAAGTAAATATACTTATTTCCACCTATGTATATACTTATTTTAGCTTAAAGAAACAAATATGGAGGTTTGAATGTCTATGGTTGGTTGGACGTTGTCATGTATCTTCCATATGTCTGGCACATTTAAGATTTTTTTTCTACTTTGTCATGTATCCAGCATTTTGTCATGGCTACAATAGCATGTCTTCATGTCGGCTTTTAAAATTAAATACACATGCTGCTTGGCATTCTATGCATGCAAACATATGGTCCAGCGTTATTTTTTTAGGGGACCAGCGTTCTTCTTGTGTTGTTTTTTTACGTGTTCTTGTTGTGTTGTATATGTACGTACATGTCCTGGGAGCTCACGACTTCTGTTTTTTTTTCCGGCAGTCCAAGGAGGACACGTCTCCGTGTATTGCCGTGGAGGCCAGAGGTTGACTACGTACGTGTCCTGGGAAGACCCGTCTCCGTGTATGGCCGAAGATGACTTTTTTTCCCAATCTGTAACATGTCCTTTATTTCCATGTACAGAAGACACATCTAAACATGTACGTGTCTTATTCATCATAGATGCATGGCGTGACAGATTTTGTATGTGCAACACAATATATGTTTGTACAAACTATTTCTATGTAACGTTGTATTTTTAAATCTCAGCCGTTAAAATCTAAAAGTTTACGGTCGAGATAATTTAATCTGTGTGGATGAACGTGGTGGCTTGTTTGACTTCCGTCTTATATGTATATAATAGATAGATAGATAGATTGGCGCTACCGACTAGTTTGACGTGGCTGGCGCATCTCAGCGTCGGCATATCCGTCCCAGATTTGGACAGGATATGGCGAGTGCCGGTTAGTCTGGTTGGTTATGGAGAGAGCTCGGTTATAGATGTTCTAAGATCATCTCCAACGCCGACCCTCAAAATGCCTGCATATGCCTGGACCACGTTGTCCGTACGTGTTATGCCATCTAACACTAGTAGAAAAACGACTTTTAGTACCGGTTCGTAAGGACCTTTAGTACCGGTTCTGGAACCGGTACTAAAGGGTGGGCACTAAAGCCCCCTCCCCCTAGTCCCGGTTTAGCACGAACCGGGACCAAAGGCCCACCACGTGGCACGAGGCGCGCCGTGGTCTTGGGGACCTTTAGTCTTGGTTGGTGGATTTTTTATATATATTTTTTGAAATAAAGCAAAAATAGCCCGCCTACTGGGTCGACACGGCCTGCATACGACTAGAAACCCAACCCCTAGGTTGGCCAGGATGCAGGCCCGTACGGCCCAGTAGGCCCCACAGGGCAGAAGACTTGCAATAGGCCAACAAAGGCCTGCTTAGAGAGGAGCTCGACATGGTAGCCGCGGCGGGGCTTATAAACCGGTGCGAACTCCTCTCAACTAGTGAGGTAGGACTAAACATTGTGCACTGCGGGTGGCAGCGCACCACCTTTAGTACCGGTTGGTGGCTTCAACCGGTACTAAAAGGGGGCGGGTCTTTAGTACCGGTTGGAGCCACCAACCCGTACTAAGGGGGGGAGGGTCTTTAGTACAGGTTGGAGCCACCAACCTGTACTAAAGTCCACCACCTCTTTAGTACCGGTTCGTGCCATGAACCGGTACTAAAGGTTCGCCACGAACTGGTACTAATGAGCGTCGCCTGCCTAGCCGTTAGAACCGGCACTATTGGTCACATTAGTGCCGGCTCAAATACAAACCGGGACTAATGAGCTGAACATTTGACCCTTTTTCTACTAGTGTAACATGAGCCTGTATCGTTCTGCCGAGCGGTCCAGATGCACTTACTCATGCCAAACAACAACAAAGTTGGCGGGTGGGCTTTGCCGGAGTCCGGACATCAGCCACGTATAGGACTCCGACACCACCCCTGGCCCACCCAAAACCCTCTCCTGGTCCCATTTTCTTCCAATCCGCCCCTTCTCCCCGTTGCTTTGCATCCGCACCCTTCTCCTCCTCCGCCGCTGCTCTACCTCTCTGGCCGGCAGACAGGCATTGCTGGACCTCCGCAACCAGCACAGACGCACTCGCTCGCTTTTTACGACCGCGTCGTCCACCCAGGACCCGTACGTAGGCAGGAACACTAGGGTATCCACATGTCCAACCATACCCTTAACTTATGACTAGTATAGCTAGTACCGAACTTATATCTTCTATACAAAATTAGAATGCTATCCATATATATTGTCTCATCGTTTCTTCTCTTTTTTTTATCTCACACTCACTATCATCTTTAGTTTTTACACATGCTCCTAGACCATCTACATTCATGATTCAAAAAAAAAGACGAGCAGCCATCATAGGAATATGGACTATCATTGTGAAGCTTCTCCACGTATATATATATACACACACAAAGAAGAAGAATCTTTTCATATAAGAGAAGAGATCAAGATACATAATAACTGTCAATATCCATCACAAAGTGTGCAATGATGACCAAAGCTTATACCTTTTTGGATGACACGGCTATTTAAGCTGGTCGAGGCGCTCCTCACGTGGAGAGGTGGGATTAAACCACTACTATAGCCTTGCTTGGCAGGTTGCAGCTGCGAAGGGTTATATGTTTGCCAAGTTCAGTCTATCGGGAACTCGGCAAAGCTATGCCCCTAGACTTCTCACAACCACATCATTGCTGGTCCCGCTGTGTTTACCGAGTTCCTAGATAGCGAAACTCGGCATATACGTGCCTTTTTTAAAAACAAAAATGTATGGCCCCAACAAGGCGACGTTGGGTGTTTAGTCCCACCTCGTCGCGCGAGTAGCCACACAACCGGCTTAAATAACCGCGTACTCCAAAAGTGCTAGGCATCTTTCTCAACCATCAATGCTCTCTTTGTGAAGCAGATGGACAATCATTTGTTGTGTCTGACCATAGTTTAACCCCTTCACAGAGGGTGGATTGGTGAATCTACTCACATTGAGAGAGAGTTCTTAAGTTAAATCATTTTCCTACTTACCCTTTATTTTTTTTAACTTTTTGATAATTTTATTGTATATGAGAATCCATCTGCATATGGTTCCCAATGGCCATCATTCCACAATGAAACCATCAATGACGTAAAAGTAATGGCACGGGGCAACATCCATTGGTGGTGACCTTGATCGTTTTGCGGCTGTGTGGGTGAGGACAAACATACACTACTAGGGAAAACCTTATACACATAAACTTAGCAGTAGCGTTGGATAAAATGAAGCACTACTACTATTTAGTAGTAGCGCGTGGAAGTAAAAGGCGCTGCTGCTATACTGTTAGTAGTAGCGCGTTTTAGAAAAATGTGATGCTGCTATGTTTGAAATGGGCGCACATGGCTTGAACCACTTAGCTGGAGCGCGTATACTTACCCAGCACTACTGCTATGTTCCATGGTAGTAGCACTTTTCTCTAACCCGTGCTGCTACTAACCCTACCTTATCATCCCCGCGCGGCCAACCCTCTCACTCACTCTCCCCCGCAACCCCTGTCATACGTCGTTGCCGCCGTTCCCCGACCACAGTCGTCGCCCGCCACAACGCTCGTCGTCCTGCTCCTCCGGAACTGAGGTAGTCCCTCCATCCCTCCTCCTCCCTCCTCCCTCCTCCCATCCGTCCTCCTCCCTCCTCCCTCCTCCCATCCCTCCTCCTCCCACCGTGCCCTCCTCCCTCCTCCCACCCCTCCTCCTTCCATCTCTATTTTTTTTCTATTTTTATTTTAGTTTTTACTATTGTATAATGTAGTTTTTTTTACTGTTTTTAGTAAGTGTTTAATAGAATTAGTAAGAAAATTAATAGAACTAGTTGAACTAGTTTATTTTTTTGTAAGAACTAGTTTATTTTTATTTGTAGTAACTGCTTAGTTGAACTAGTTGAATTAATAGAACTAGTTTATTTTTAGTAAGAAAATTTAGGTATATGAAATTTGATGATCTAATTAAAATTATACTATAGAACTATTTTATTTTTAGTAAGAAAATTAATAGAACTAGTTTATTTTTAGTAAGAAAATTAAGAGAACTAGTTTATTTTTAGGTGTATTTAACAGAATTCTACGTTGATTCATTTTGAAGTGGACATGCCATATTTTGAACATGTCACATTTGTTGTTATTTTTTAGTTAAAGAAATTATTCCCGCATCGGCGTCGACGATGTCTATCCCGCATCCTCGTCGCCGACTCGGCGGAGGAGGCCTGCCTGATCAGAGGGGCCATGTCCGGGACTGGGCTCCGCCGGGCTGGTACTGGGAGGTGCTACCTTCCGGGGGCGCAGCTTGGTGAGGAGCCAACCCTGCTTTGACCCGAAGCTTCTTTGGTGGCGGTCGCGTGGGCCAGTGACGGTGTGGAGGCTTTCAGACACCGCGGAGGTGGTACGTCACCGTGTCAGCGAGGAGGACGAGTACGTCCGTCGCTACATGGTTGCGTTGGAGGGCAGGTTCAACAATACCGGACAGGTTCTTCAGGGATCTCACTGGAGCTATGATCCTATGATGGTTCCTTCTCTTTGGGTTTCCAGCGCTCGCGCCGATACCCGTCGTTCACTAGGGTTTTAGCTGTATTAGTGATGTCATATGTATGATACTATTCGAGATGTATTAGTGATAATATTCGACGATGTATGGACGCAAGAGACGATTTGGGATTGCTTATTGAATGCATGCTAATTTGAATACTAATTTATTTTATGATTTAGTTTTGCTTATTGAATTCTCAAATTGGAGAACTACTAATGTTTTGAATGCTCAAATTGGAGAGCACTATGCAAGGCGTATGCATTTGATTAGTTGATAGCTTATAGGGTTTTTGTTTTTGCAGAAATCAAGGAGCCCCTCCATCATCCCTGCTGCCATTCCCATCACCGACTGTAACACCCAAGATGCGGCTATATCTCTCACGTGTCGAGGCATGACTTAGAGGCATAACCGCATTTTGGTATTGTCGCAAGAAGGGTCATATTCACACAATCCCATGTACAAGAACAATGAAGTAAATAGTTGGCTTACAATCGCCACGCCACACAATGAACAGACAATTCATACATTAAACAGAGTACACACAAGGTCCGACTACAGACGAATCCAAAAGAAAAGAAGATAACCCAAATGCTAAATCCCGATCGTGTCCCTACTGGGCACCACTACTGATCATACGAAAAGGAAACATAGTAACGGCCAAGGTCTTCGTCGAACTCCCACTTGAGCTCGGTGGCATCACCTGCACTGGTATCATCGGCACCTGCAACTGTTTTGGTAGTATCCGTGAGTCACGAGGACTCAGCAATCTCAAAAACCCGTGAGATCAAGACTATTTAAGCTTAAAGGTAGGATGTGGTTATGAGGTGGAGCTGCAGCAAGCGCTAAGCAAATATGGTGGCTAACATACGAGTACAATAGTAAGGTGAGAAACTACGCAACGGTCGTGAATTAGAAGTGATCAAGAAGTGATCATGAACTACTTATGTTCGAACATAACCTCACCGTGTTCTCTTCCTGAACCTCGTCGAAAAGAGACCATCACGGTTACACACGCGGTTGGTGTATTTTAGTTAAGTCAAGTGTCAAGTTCTCTACAACCGGATATTAACAAATTCACATCCACATAACCGCGGGCACGACTCTCGAAAGTTTAAATCCTGCAGGGGTGTCCCAACTTAGCCCATGACAAGCTCAGGATCCGTGGAGATAATCCTCCATCGCGGGAACCTCCGATCATACTCGGAATCCCGGAGCACAAGATATTTCTACAAGGGTAAAACTAGTCCAACAAAACCTCCCGACGTGCCGACACCCTGATAGTAGCCGCGCGTATCTCATCTCAGGCCACAATCGGATTGTCCAAACTTCTGGTAGGCCAATCTAGAGTTGCCCCTAGCAATCACCGGCAGTTGACAGGTTTGGACCAACACTCGTGAGGAGCACTGCCCGGGGGTTGATTAAGTCCACGGGGTCCGGAAATTCCCTATGCAAGTTTTAGTTGTTATTAGGCAAATGGTAAAACCAATATTGGGCCTTGCTGGAGGAGTTTTATTCAAAGTGAACTATCAAGAGGGGCCCATAACCCCTCACTGTGTTAGGGACGCAAAAAATCAAGGAACATAACACTGGTATGACGGAAACTAGGGTGGCAAGAGTGGAACAAAACACCAAGCAAAAGGCTAAGCCTTCCATCCTTTACCAAGTATATAGATGCACTAATTAAATAAGAGATATTATGATATCCCAACATATCCATGTTCCAACATGGAACAACCTGCAAGGCACCTGCAACTAGCAACGCTATAAGAGGGGCTAAGCAAAAGCGGTAACATAGCCAAACAACAGTTTGCTAGGAAGGTGGGTTAGGGGTTTGACATGGCAATATGGGAGGCATGATAAACAAGTGGTAGGTAGCGTGACATAGCTATAGAATGAACAACTAGCAAGCAAATATAGAAGTGATATCGGGGGTAATGATCATCTTGCCTACAAAGTTCTCAAGGTTGTCGAAAGCTTGCTCCCCGTAAACGTACTCGAAAGGATCCTCGTTCACGAACTCGTCTCCTGTCTGTACCAAAAGCAAGAACACAAGCAACGAAACAACAATCAATCACGATGCAATGCACAAGCAACATGATGCAAGACATGGCATGGGTGCAAGATATGATGTGCAATGCATATGCGTACTCCAGAAGGGAAAAGATGATCATGGCCTCAACTTGACAAACCAAGCATGCCACTCGATAGATTAGGAGATTTCGGTCGAAATTGATATAAAGATTACCAGAAACGGATGCACGGTTTGCAAATGACGAGCAAAACAAGAGCATTGCCAAACTGCGCTCAGCAGCATCATAGCACTTAAGATGCATCATGAAAATATGCTACAACACTTCAACATAAAAACAAAACACATGGCTGTGAAGTACAGGTGAAGCTCTGCAAATCATGAACACTGAGCTCCTGCTATAACTCACTAGAACAAGTCTAAAACAGCATGGTAAAAACGCAAATGATAATAGTTTACAGACTTAGCAGTTTTTCACTGATCATGACAGAAACAACATCAGGTAGCAATGTTTAGAGCTAGTAAACTATATGCTACATGAACATATCATGACAAACAAAGGCATGGCATGCTAGTACTAAAGGCAAAGAACAAAACTCCCTTACTGAAATTGATCCAAAGATGCATAGAAAAGATGGTAGCATCAATGCAAACTTGGCAAGTAATATGAACAGGTTTCAGACTTAAGAGGAAAATCATACATGGCAGTAACAGATTCATGATAGCAACTTTGCAAGCTTATGACACTCACCACAAAGCATTTCATGCCATAACAAAGCAACTAACAGTAAGAATACACATTTATTAAGCTAAACATGGCAATAGCATGGTCATAGGGTACATGGATCACTAGCAAAACACATGGCAAAATTGCACTTCCTGTTAACAGACTGACAACAACAATATTTAGCAAAAGAAGAGCATTGTAATGATAAGCTACAGTATCCAATAATTATAAACAGAAGAATGAATGGATAGAGCATAACGATACCTTCAAAACATCCTTACTGAACTTCATCAAAATATGCATGGATTTACTTGTGGCAACAATTCAACATAGCAACCTATTGTAACAGGAAAAGACTTAGCAGAAATACTAATTGGCTGAAATCAGCAACATCAAGTGGCCTACTTGGCATGCTTGTGCTAGTCACCACATGGCACATAAAAATACAAGGCATGCACCACTGTAACAATGGCATGAAGATGCTCCTAACACATGTAGGCATGTTGCTTAAAGGACATACACACAAAATGCTATGAAAAAGACAAAACAACAAGTTATGATTGTTTCCTACAGATAACATCATTTAGCACTTCTGCAACAAAGATTAGGGCATCAATATGGATAGTAACATACATGTAAATGACACTAGCATGTAGGGCATCACGAGATGAACATTTCGACATATCATATGCGCAAATCGGAGCTACGAGCATGAAGTTATGACATGGCAAAGATGGTCACATGGGATTAAATATTCGGGGAGTTGGAGAGAATTTCGACCTCCAGATCTATGGTTCGTCGGCACGCAAACCGAGGTGAGGTCGAACTCGCCGGAGATGGCGGCGCGGAGGTTCGGCGGGGTCGGAAAGGCGCCGGGGAGGCCGGGGCTCGGCGGATCCGGGCAGCGCTGGCTCGGATCTGGCCGGAGGAGGGCCGGCGGTGACGGGGTGGCCGCGGTGCGTGGCGGTGGCGTGCGGGCAGCAACGGCAGCAAGCGCGGAAGGCGGCGGCGTCGGGCAGCGAGCAGGCGGAGCAGTGGGCGGCGGGCGGCGGCGCGGGGCGCGGGGTGTGACCGGGCAGCGGCGGGCGAGGCGTGGGCCGGCCTCAGGCTTCTGGGCCCGCGTGGCAGTGGGCGGTGGTGCGGTGACATTGCGGCTCCTGATTCGCTGAGGGGATGGCGGCGGGCGTGTCCGACGCGCGGAGGAAGTGGAAGGCTAGGGTTTCGCCCGAATTTCAGAGGGGGGGGGGCTTTTTATAGGTAGAGGGAGCCAGGAGAGTCCAAATGAGTTGCGGTTTTCGCCCACACGGTCGTGATCCAATGACAGAAGCATGGAGGGGGTTTAGATGGGTTAGTGGGCTGTTGTGGAGGGGTGCTGGGCTGCAAAGAGAGAGGATTTCGTCGGTTACATGGTTAACCGTTGGGGCATCAAATAACCTCCAAATGGAACGAAATTTGACAGGCGGCCTACCGGTGATGTACCAAGGCCACTCGACAAATCTTGGCCCATTCCGAGAAGGTTTTTCTCCTGCTCACAAAAGAAGATCTGAGAGGTGCAACGGGTGCATGTGTGAGTGTCGGATTCTGAAACGGCCAACGGGGAAAATGATCAGATGCATGAGACGAACACGAATGAAAATGAGATGCACATGATGACATGAGATGAAATGCTTGACATGAACAAAGTGCAAAACGAGGACAAAACCCAACCACAGATGATATAACATATAACATTGCCGGAAATGGCAAGAGTTGGAGCTACAATTATGGAATGTTACATCCGGGATGTTACAACTCTCCACCACTACAAGAGGATCTCGGCCCGAGATCTAGGACTGAAAGAACACTGGATATTCAGAATAGAGGTGATCCTCGCGCTCCCAAGTAGCTTCTCGGTCGGAATGGTGAGACCACTTAACTTTCAGGAATTTGCTCGACTTGCTGCGAGTTTTGCGCTCGGTTTCTTCAAGAATGGCAACGGGATGCTCATGATAAGACAAGTCTTCCTGGAGGTCAATCTCTTTGAAGTTGATAGTGGGCTCGGGCGTCTTGATGTTGGGAACGTAGTAATTTCAAAAAATTTCCTACACACACCCAAGATCATGGTGATGCATAGCAACAAGAGGGGAGAGTGTTGCCTACGTACCCTCGTAGACCGAAAGCGGAAGCGTTAGCACAACACGGTTGATGTAGTCGTACGTCTTCACGATCCGACAGATCAAGTACCGAACGTACGGCACCTCCGAGTTCAGCACACGTTCAGCCCGATGACGTCCCTCAAACTCCGATCCAGCCGAGTGTTGAGGGAGAGTTTCATTAGCACGATGGTGTGATGACGATGTTGATGTTCTACGGACGCAGGGCTTCACCTAAGCACCGCTACAGTAATATCGAGGTGGACTATGGTGGAGGGGGGCACCGCACACGGCTAAAGGATCAAACGATCAATTTGTTGTGTCTCTGGGGTGCCCCCCTGCCCCCGTATATAAAGGAGCAAGGGGGGGTGTGGCCGGCCAGGGAGAGAGCGCGCCAGGAGGAGTCCTACTAGGACTCCCCCCTTTCCTAGTTGGAATAGGATTCGGGAGAAGGAAAGAGAGAGGAGAGGAAGGAAAGAGGGGGGCGGCCCCCCTTGCCCTAAACCAATTCAGTTTGGGCCTTGGGGGGTGCGCCCCACACTCCCCTTGCTTCCCTCTATTTCCACTAAGGCCCATATAGGCCCATTAAGCTCCCGGGGTGTTCCGGTAACCTCCCGGTACTCCGGTAAAATCCCGATTTCACCTGGAACACTTCCGACATCCAAACATAGGCTTACAATATATCAATCTTCATGTCTCGACCATTTTGAGACTCCTCGTCATGTCCTTGGTCACATCCGGGACTCCGAACAACCTTCGGTACATCAAAATATATAAACTCATAATATAACCGTCATCGTAACGTTAAGCGTGCGGACCCTACGGGTTCGAGAACTATGTAGACATGACCGAGACACGTCTCCGGTCAATAACCAATGGCGGAACCTGGATGCTCATATTGGCTCCCACATATTCTATGAAGATCTTTATCGGTCAAACCGCACAACAACATATATTGTTCCCTTTGTCACTGGTATGTTACTTGCCCGAGATTCGATCGTCAGTATCTCAATACCTAGTCCAATCTCATTACTGGCAAGCCTCTTTACTCGTTCCGTAATACATCATCCCGCAACTAACTCATTAGTTGCAATGCTTGCAAGGCTTAAGTGATGTGCATTACCGAGAGGGCCCGGAGATACCTCTCCGACAATCGGAGTGACAAATCCTAATCTCGAAATACGCCAACCCAACAAGTACCTTTGGAGACACCTGTAGAGCACCTTTATAATCACCCAGTTACGTTGTGACATTTGGTAGCACACAAAGTGTTCCTCCGGTAAACGGGAGTTGCATAATCTCATAGTCAAAGGAACATGTATAAGTCATGAAGAAAGCAATAGCAGAATACTAAACGATCGTGTGCTAAGCTAACGGAATGGGTCATGTCAATCACATCATTCTCCTAGTGATGTGACCCCGTTAATCAAATGACAACTCATGTCTATGGTTAGGAAACATAACCATCTTTGATCAATGAGCTAGTCAAGTAGAGGCATACTAGTGACAATCTGTTTGTCTATGTATTCACACATGTATTATGTTTCCGGTTAATACAATTCTAGCATGAATAATAAACATTTATCATGATATAAGGAAATAAATAATAACTTTATTATTGCCTCTAGGGCATATTTCCTTCACTTGAAGCACTTGCACTAGAGTCAATAATCTAGTTCACATCGCCATGTGATTTAACATCAATAGTTCACATTACCATGTGATTAACACCCATAGTTCACATCGTCATGTGACCAACACCCAAAGGGTTTACTAGAGTCAATAATCAAGTTCACATCGCTATGTGATTAATACCCAAAGAGTACTAAGGTGTGATCATGTTTTGCTTGTGAGGGATGTTTAGTCAACGGGTCTGCCACATTCAGATCCGTATGTATTTTGCAAATTTCTATGTCAACAATGCTATGCACGGAGCTACTCTAGCTAATTGCTCCCAGTTTCAATATGTATCTAGATTGAGACTTTGAGTCATCTGGATCAGTGTCAAAACTTGCATCGACGTAACCCTTTATGATGAACCTTTTCCCACCTCCATAATCGAGAAACATATCCTTATTCCACTAAGGATAATTTTGACCAATGTCCAGTGATCTACTCCTAGATCACTATTGTACTCCCTTGCCAAACTTAGGGCAGGGTATACAATAGGTCTGGTACACAGCATGGCATACTTTATAGAACCTATGGCTGAGGCATAAGGAATGACTTTCATTCTCTCTCTACCTTCTGTCGTGGTCGGGTTTTGAGTCTTACTC
The DNA here is from genome assembly GCF_002162155.2 of Triticum dicoccoides. Taxonomy (NCBI): domain Eukaryota; kingdom Viridiplantae; phylum Streptophyta; class Magnoliopsida; order Poales; family Poaceae; genus Triticum; species Triticum dicoccoides. The sequence goes on along the minus strand of NC_041380.1, from coordinate 57,209,037 downwards.
AACTTCACACCATGTAACACAGGCAAGAACTCCTTCTTTGACTGTTCCATTTTAAACTACTTCAAAATTTTTTCAAGGTATGTACTCATCGAAAAACTTATCAAGCGTCTAGATCTATCTCTATAGACCTTGATGCTTAATATGTAAGCTGCTTCACCAAGGTCTTTCTTTCAAAAACTCCTTTCAAACATTCCTTTATGCTTTGGAGAATAATTCTACATTACCTCCGATCAACAATATGTCATTCACATATACTTATCACAAATGTTGTAGTCCTCCCACTCACTTTCTTGTAAATACAGGCTTCACCGCAAGTCTGTATAAAACTATATGCTTTGATCAATTTATCAAAGCATATATTCCAACTCCGAGATGCTTGCACCAGTCCATAGATGTATCGCTGGAGCTTGCATATTTTGTTAGTACCTTTAGGATTGACAAAACCTTCTGGTTGGATCATATACAACTATTCTTTAATAAATCCATTAAGGAATGCAGTTTTGTCTATCCATTTGCCAGATTTCATAAAATGCGGCAATTGCTAACATGATTCAGATAGACTTAAGCATAGATACAAGTGAGAAACTCTCATCGTAGTCAACACCTTGAACTTGTCGAAAACCTTTTTGCGACAATTCTAGCTTTGTAGATAGTAACACTACTATCAGCGTCGGTCTTCCTCTTGAAGATCCATTTAATCTCAATGGCTCGCCGATCAATGGGCAAGTCAATCAAAGTCCATACTTTGTTCCCATACATGGATCTCATCTCAGATTTCATGGCCTCAAGCCATTTCCCGGAATCTGGGCTCATCATCGCTTCCTCATAGTTCGTAGGCTCGTCATGGTCAAGTAACATGACCTCCAGAATAGGATTACCGTACCACTCTAGTGAGGATCTCACTCTGGTTTACCTACGAGGTTCAGTAGTAACTTGATCTGAAGTTACATGATCATCATCATTAGCTTCCTCACTAATTGGTGTAGTAGTCACAGGAACAGATTTCTGTGATGAACTACTTTCCAATAAGGGAGCAGGTACAGTTACCTCATCAAGTTCTACTTTCCTCCCACTCACTTCTTTCGAGAGAAACTCCTTCTCTAGAAAGGATCCATTCTCAGCAATGAATATCTTGCCTTCGGATCTGTGACAGAAGGTGTACCCAACATTTTCTTTTGGGTATCCTATGAATATGCACTTCTCTGATTTGGGTTTGAGCTTTTCAGGTTGAAACTCTTTCACATAAGCATTGCAACCTCAAACTTTAAGAAACGATAGCTTAGGTTTCTTGCCAAACCATAGTTCATACGGTGTCGTCTCAACGGATTTAGATGGTGCCCTATTTAATGTGAATTTAGCTGTCTCTAATGCATAACCCCAAAACAATAGTGGTACATCGATAAGAGACATCATAGATCGCACCATACCTAATAAAGTATGGTTACGATGTTCGGACACACCATTACTGTTGGGGATATTACTGCTGGGCATAAACCGGCCTATCTGGGCCGGGTCAACTTCATCAGTAGCACCAAAGTGATAGAGCCCAAGAGGGCAGATGAGGGCCTAAGGCCCATAGCCGGTTCAAGACTTGTAGCGGTAAATCAGAATTTGTATATAAGCTTGTATTGTAAGTTAGGAATAAAGAGAGACCAACCCGGATACGAATATCGACCGGTGTTGGAATCTGGGGAACGTAGCAGAAATTCAAAAAATTTCTACGTATCACCAAGATGTATCTATGGAGAGACCAGCAACGAGGGGAAGGAGAGTGCATCTACATACCCTTGTAGATCGCTAAGCGGAAGCGTTCAAGAGAACGGGGTTGATGGAGTCGTACTTGTCGTGATCCAAATCACCAGAGATCCTAGTGCCGAACGGACGGCACCTCCGCGTTCAACACACGTACAACCCGGTGACGTCTCCCATGCCTTGATCCAGCAAGGGGAGAGGGAGAGGTTGAGGAAGTCTCCATCCAGCAGCAGCACAACGGTGTGGTGGTGGTGGAGGAGCATGGCTATCCTGCAGGGCTTTGCCAAGCACCACGGGAGAGGAGAAGAACTTGGGAGAGGGGGAGGGCTGCACCAGAACATTGGTATGGCTGCCCTCCCACCCCTCACATATATATAGGGGCAAGGGAGAGGGGGGGGGCGCAGCCTTGGCCCTTCCTCCAAGGAAGGGTGCGGCTAGGAGGAGTCCCTCCTCCCCAAGGCACCTCGGAGGTGCCTTCCCCCTTTAGGACTCTTCCTATCCCTCATCTCTTGGCGCATGGGCCTCTTGGGGCTGGTGCCCTTGGCCCATATAGGCCAAGGCGCACCCCCTACAGCCCATGTGGCCCCCCGGGGCAGGTGGCCCCACCCGGTGCACCCCCGGGACCCTTCCGGTGGTCCCGGTACAATACCTGTGACCCCGAAACTTGTCCCGATGGCCGAAACAGGATTTCCTATATATAAATCTTTACCTCCGGACCATTCCGGAACTCCTCGTGACGTCTAGGATCTCATCCGGGACTCTGAACAACATTCAGTTACCACATACAAACTTCCTTTATAACCCTACCGTCATCGAACCTTAAGTGTGTAGACCCTACGGGTTCGGGAGACAAGCAGACATGACCGAGACGTTCTCCAGTCAATAACCAACAGCGGGATCTGGATACCCATGTTGGCTCCCACAAGTTCCATGATGATCTCATCGGATGAACCACGATGTCAAGGACTTAATCAATCCCGTATACAATTCCCTTTGTCTATCGGTACGATACTTTCCCGAGATTCGATCGTCGGTATCCTGATACCTTGTTCAATCTCGTTACCGGCAAGTCTCTTTACTCGTTCCGTAACACATCATCCCGTGATCAACTCCTTGGTCACATTATGCACATTATGATGATGTCCTACCGAGTGGGCCCAGAGATACCTCTCCGTTTACACGGAGTGACAAATCCCAGTCTCGATTCGTGCCAACCCAACAAACACTTTCGGAGATACCCGTAGTGTACCTTTATAGCCACCCAGTTACGTTGTGACGTTTGGCACACCCAAAGCACTCCTACGGTATCCGGGAGTTGCACAATCTCATGGTCTAAGGAAATGATACTTGACATTAGAAAAGCTTTAGCATATGAACTACACGATCTAGCGCTATGCTTAGGATTGGGTCTTGTCCATCACATCATTCTCCTAATGATGTGATCCCGTTATCAACGACGTCCAATGTCCATGGTTAGGAAACCGTAACCATCTATTGATCAACGAGCTAGTCAACTAGAGGCTTACTAGGGACATGGTGTTGTCTATGTATCCACACATGTATCTGAGTTTCCTATCAATACAATTCTAGCATGGATAATATACAATTATCATGAACAAGGAAATATAATAATAACCAATTTATTATTGCCTCTAGGGCATATTTCCAACAGTCTCCCACTTGCACTAGAGTCAATAATCTAGTTCACATCACCATGTGATTAACACTCACAGGTCGCATCGCCATGTGACCAACATCCAAGAGTTTACTAGAGTCAATAATCTAGTTCACATCACTATGTGATTAGCACTCAATGAGTTCTGGGTTTGATCATGTTGCTTGTGAGAGAGGTTTTAGTCAACGGGTCTGAACCTTTCAGATCCGTGTGTGCTTTACAAATCTCTATGTCATCTCCTGGATGTAGCTACCACGTTCTATTTGGAGCTATTCCAAATAACTGTTCTACTATACGAATCCAGTTTACTACTCAGAATAATCTTGATTAGTGTCAAAGTTTGCATCGGCATAACCCTTTACGACGAACTCTTTTACCACCTCCATAATCAAGAAAAATTCCTTAGTCCACTAGTTACTAAGGATAACTTTGACTGTTGTCTCTTGTACCCCTTGACTGACTCATGGCAAGGCACACTTCAGGTGCGGTACACAGCATAGCATACTGTAGAGCCTACGTCTTAAGCATAGGGGACGACCTTCGTCCTTTCTCTCTATTCTTCTATGGTCGAGCTTTAAGTCTTAACTTCATACCTTACAACTCAGGCAAGAACTCCTTCTTTGACTGATCCATCTTGAACACCTTCAAGATCATATCAAGGTATGTGCTCGTTTGAAAGTACCATTAAGCGTTTTGATCTATCCATATAGATCTTGATGCTCAATGTTCAAGTAGCTTAATCCAGGTTTTCCATTGAAAAACACTTTCCAAATAACCCTATATGCTTTCCAGAAATTCTACGTCATTCTGATCAACAATATGTCAACAACATATACTCATCAGAAATTCCATAGTGCTCCCACTCACTTCTTTGGAAATACAAGTTTCTCATAAACTTTGTATACACCCAAAATCTTTGATCATCTCATCAAAGCATACATTCCAACTCCGAGATGCTTACTCCAGTCCTTAGAAGGATTGCTGGAGCTTTGCATACTTATCAGCATCTTTCAGGATTGACAAAACCTTCCGGTTGTATCACATACAACCTTTCCTCAAGAAAATCGTGAGGAAACAATGTTTTGACATCCTATCTGCAAGATTTCATAAATAATGCAGTAATCGCTAATATAATTCCAACAGACTCTTAGCATCGCTACGAGTGAGAAAGTCTCACCGTAGTCAACTCCTTGAACTTGTCAGAAAACATCTTAACGACAAGTCGAGCTTTCTTAATGGTGACATTTACCATCATTGTCCGTCTTCCTTTTAAAATCCATATGTACCTAACAGCCTTACGACCATCAAGTAGTTCTTCCAAAGTCTACACTTTGTTTTCATATATGGATCCTCTCTCGGATTTTATGGCCTTGAGCCATTTATCGGAATCCGGGCCCACCATCGCTTCTCCATAGCTCATAGATTCATTGTTGTCTAGCAACATGACTTCCAAGACAGGATTACGTACCACTCTGAAGTAGTACGCATCCTTGTCATCCTACGAGGTTTGGGAGTGACTTGATCCGAAGTCTCATGATCACTATCATAAGCTTCCACTTCAATTGGTGTAGGTGCCACAGGAACAACTCCCTGTGCCCTGCCACACACTAGTTGAAGAGACGGTTCAATAACCTCATCAAGTCTCCACCATCCTCCCACTCAATTCTTTCGAGAGAAACTTTTCCTCGAGAAAGGACCCGATTCTAGAAACAACCCCTTATTGCTTTCGGATCTGAGACAGGAGGTATACCCAACTGTTTTGGGTGTCCTATGAAGATGCATTTATCCGCTTTGGGTTCGAGCTTATCAGCCTGAAACTTTTCACATAAGCGTCGCAGCCCCAAACTTTTAAGAAATGACAGCTTAGGTTTCTCTAAACCATAGTTCATACGGTGTCATCTCATCGGAATTACATGGTGCCCTATTTAAAGTGAATGTGGTTGTCTCTAATGCCCAACCCATAAACTATTGTGGTAATTCGATAAGAGACATCATGGTATGCATCATATCCAATAGGGTGCAGTTATGATGTTCGGACACACCATCACACTATGGTGTTCCAGGCTGTATCAGTTGTGAAACAATTTCCACAATGTCTTAATTCTGTGCCAAACTCGTAATTCAGATATTCATCTCTATGATCATATCATAGATACTTTATCCTCTTGTCATGACGATCTTTCAACTTCACCCTGAAATTACTTGAACCTTTCAATAATTCAGACTCATGATTCATCAAGTAAATATACTCAACATCTACTCAAATCATCTGTGAAGTTAGAACATAACGATATCCACTACACACCTCAGCACTTTGGACTACACACATCAAAGTGTATTACTTCCAACAAGTTGCTTTCCAGTTCCATTTTACTGAAACCGAGGCTTTCAGTCATCTTGCCCATTTGGTATGATTTGCATGTCTCAAGTGATTCAAGAATCAAGTGAGTCCAAACGGTCCATTTGCATGGAGTTTCTTGATGCATATACACCAATAGACACGGTTCGCATGTCTCAAACTTTTCAAAAACGAGTGAGCCCAAAGATCCATCAACATGGAGCTTCTTCATGCGTTTTATACCGATATGACTTACGTGGCAGTGCCACAAGTAGGTGGTACTATCATTACTATCTTATATCTTTTGGCATGAACATGTGTATCACTGCGATCGAGTTTCAATAAACCATTCATTTTAGGTGCAAGACCATTGAAGGTATTATTCAAATAAACAGAGTAACCATTATTCTCCTTAAATGAATAACCATATTGCGATAGACATAATCCAATCATGTCTATGCTCAACGCAAACACCAAATAACAATTATTTAGGTTTAACACCAATCTCGATGGTAGAGGGAGCGTGCGATGCTTGATCATATCAACATTGGAAACACTTCCAACACATATCGTCAGCTCACCTTTAGCTAGTCTCCGTTTATTCCGTAGCTTTTATTTCGAGTTACTAACACTTAGCAACCGAACCGGTATCTAATACCCTGGTGCTACTAGGAGTACTAGTAAAGTACACATCAACACAATGTATATCCAATATACTTCTATCGACCTTGCCAGCCTTCTCATCTACCAAGTATCTAGGGTAATTCTGCTCCAGTGGCTGTTCCTCTTATTACAGAAGCACTTAGTCTCGGGTTTGGGTTCAACCTTGGGTCTCTTCACTAGAGCAGCAGCTGAATTGCCATTTCATGAAGTATCCCTTCTTGCCCTTGCCCATCTTGAAACTAGTGGTTTCACCAACCATCAACAATTGATGCTCCTGAAGGAAATATGCCCTAGAGGCAATAATAAAGTTATTATTTATTTCCTTATAATCATGATAAATGTTTATTATTCATGCTAGAATTGTATTAACCGGAAACATAATGCATGTGTGAATACATAGAAAAACAAAGTGTCACTAGTATGCCTCTACTTGACTAGCTCGTTAATCAAAGATGATTATGTTTCCTAACCATGAACAATGAGTTGTTATTTGATTAACGAGGTCACATCATTAGTTGAATGATCTGATTGACATGACCCATTCCATTAGCTTAGCACCCGATCGTTTAGTATGTTGCTAATGCTTTTCTTCATGACTTATACATGTTCCTATGACTATGAGATTATGCAACTCCCGTTTACCGGAGGAACACTTTGGGTGCTACCAAACGTCACAACGTAACTGGGTGATTATAAAGGAGCATTACAGGTGTCTCCAAAGGTAGATGTTGGGTTGGCGTATTTCGAGATTAGGATTTGTCACTCCGATTGTCGGAGAGGTATCTCTGGGCCCTCTCGGTAATACACATCACATAAGCCTTGCAAGCATTACAACTAATATGTTAGTTGTGAGATGATGTATAACGGAACGAGTAAAGAGACTTGCCGGTAACGAGATTGAACTAGGTATTGGATACCAACGATCGAATCTCGAGCAAGTAACATACCGATGACAAAGGGAACAACGTATGTTGTTATGCGGTCTGACCGATAAAGATCTTCGTAGAATATGTAGGAGCCAATATGGGCATCCAGGTCCCGCTATTGGTTATTGACCGGAGACGTGTCTCGGTCATGTCTACATTGTTCTTGAACCCCTAGGGTCCGCACGCTTAAGGTTACGATGACAGTTATATTATGAGTTTATGTATTTTGATGTACCGAAGGTTGTTCGGAGTCCCGGATGTGATCATGGACATGACGAGGAGTCTCTAAATGGTCGAGACGTAAAGATTGATATATTGGAAGCCTATGTTTGGATATCGGAAGTGTTCCGGCTGAAATCGGGATTTTACCGGAGTACCGGGAGGGTTACCGGAACCCCCCGGGAGCTATATGGGCCATAGTGGGCCTTAGTGGAAAAGAGAAGGGGCTGCCCTAGATGGGCTGCGCGCCTCCCCCTTCCCCTAGTCCTATTAGGACTAGGAGAGGTGGCCGGCCCCCTCCTCCTCTTTTCCCCCTCCGCGAATCCTATTCCAACTAGGATTGGGGGGGGGGAATCCTACTCCCAGAGGGAGTAGGACTCTCCTGCGCCCTCCTCCATGGCCGGCCAGCCTCCCCCCTCTACTCCTTTATATACGGAGGCACGGGCACCTCTAGACACAAGTTGATCCACGTGATCTATTCCTTAGCCGTGTGCGGTGCCCCCTGCCACCATATTCCTCGATAATACTGTAGCGGAGTTTAGGCGAAGCCCTGCTGCTGTGGTATATCAAGATCGTCACCACGCCGTCGTGCTGACGGAACTCTTCCCCGACACTTTGCTGGATCGGAGTCCGGGGATCGTCATCGAACTGAACGTGTACTCGAACTCGGAGGTGCCGTAGTTTCGGTGCTTGATCGGTTGGATCATGAAGACGTACGACTACTTCCTCTACGTCGTGTCAGCGCTTCTGCGTTGGGTACGTAGACAACACTCTCCCCTCTCGTTGCTATGCATCACATGATCTTGCGTGTGCGTAGGAATTTTTTTGAAATTACTATGTTCCCCAACAGTGGCATCCGAGCCTAGGTTATTTATGTTGATGTTATATGCACGAGTAGAACACAAGTGAGTTGTGGACGATACAAGTCATACTGCCTACCAGCATGTCATACTTTGGTTCGGCGGTATTGTTGGACGAGACGACCCGGACCAACCTTACGCGTATGCTTACGCGAGACCGGTTCCCTCGATGTGCTTTGCACATAGATGGCCTGCGGGCGACTGTCTCTCCAACTTTAGTTGAACCAAGTATGGCTACGCCCGGTCCTTGCGAAGGTTAAAACGGAGTCTATTTGACAAACTATCGTTGTGGTTTTGATGCGTAGGTGAGATTGGTTCTTGCTTAAAGCACGTAGCAGCCACGTAAAACTTGCAACAACAAAGTAGAGGACGTCTAACTTGTTTTTGCAGGGCATGTTGTGATGTGATATGGTCAAGGCATGATTTTTATTGTATGAGATGATCATGTTTTGTAACCGAGTTATCGGCAACTGGCAGGAGCCATATGGTTGTCGCTTTATTGTATGCAATGCAATCACGATGTAATGCTTTACTTTATCACTAAACGGTAGCGATAGTCATGGAAGCATAAGATTGGCGAGACGACAACGATGCTACGATGGAGATCAAGGTGTCGCGCCGGTGACGATGGTGATCATGACGGTGCTTCGGAGATGGCCATATCATATCACTTATACTGATTGCATGTGATGTTTATCTTTTTATGCATCTTATCTTGCTTTGATTGACGGTAGCATTATAAGATGATCTCTCACTAAATTATCAAGAAGTGTTCTCCCTGAGTATGCATCGTTGCGAAAGTTCTTCGTGCTGAGACAGCACGTTATGATCGGGTGTGATAGGCTCTACGTTCAAATACAACGGGTGCAAAACAGTTGCACACGCGGAATACTCAGGTTATACTTGACGAGCCAAGCATATACAGATATGGCCTCGGAACACGGAGACCGAAAGGTCGAGCGTGAATCATATAGTAGATATGATCAACATAATGATGTTCACCGATGAAACTACTCCATCTCACGTGATGATCGGACATGGTTTAGTTGATTTGGATCACGTGATCACTTAGAGGATTAGAGGGATGTCTATCTAAGTGGGAGTTCTTAAGTAATATGATTAATTGAACTTAAATTTATCATGAACTTAGTAGCTGATAGTATCTTGCTTGTTTATGTTGATTGTAGATAGATGGCTCGTGCTGTTGTTCCATTGAATTTTAATGCGTTCCTTGAGATGATGGTAGCAATTACAAGGACTGGGTCCGTAACCTGAGGATTATCCTCATTGCTGCACAGAAGAATTACGTCCTGGAAGCACCGCTGGGTGCCAGGCCTGCTACTGGAGCAACACCAGATGTTATGAACGTCTGGCAGAGCAAAGCTGATGACTACTCGATAGTTCAGTGTGCCATGCTTTACGGCTTAGAATCAGGACTTCAACGACGTTTTGAACGTCATGGAGCATATGAGATGTTTCAGGAGTTGAAGTTAATATTTCAAGCAAATGCCCGGATTGAGAGATATGAAGTCTCCAATAAGTTCTATAGCTGCAAGATGGAAGAGAACAATTCTGTCAGTGAGCATATACTCAAAATGTCTGGGTATAATAATCACTTGATTCTATTGGGAGTTAATCTTCCAGATGATTGCGTCATTGAAAGAATTCTCCAATCACTACCACCAAGCTACAAGAGCTTCGTGATGAACTATAATATGCAAGGGATGAACAAGACTATTCCCGAGCTCTTCGCAATGCTGAAAGCTGCGGAGGTAGAAATCAAGAAGGAGCATCAAGTGTTGATGGTTAACAAGACCACTAGTTTCAAGAAAAAGGGCAAAGGGAAGAAGAAAGGGAACTTCAAGAAGAACAGCAAGCAAGTTGCTGCTCAGGAGAAGAAACCCAAGTCTGGACCTAAGCCTGAAACTGAGTGCTTCTACTGCAAGCAGACTGGTCACTGGAAGCGGAACTGCCCCAAATATTTGGCGGATAAGAAGGATGGCAAGGTGAAGAAAGGTATATATGATATACATGTTATTGATGTGTACCTTACTAATGCTCGCAGTAGCACCTGTGTATTTGATACTGGTTCTGTTGCTAATATTTGCAACTCGAAACAGGGGCTACGGATTAAGCGAAGATTGGCTAAGGACGAGGTGACGATGCGCGTGGGAAACGGTTCCAAAGTCGATGTGATCGCGGTCGGCATGCTACCTCTACATCTACCTTCGGGATTAATATTAGACCTAAATAATTGTTATTTGGTGCCAGCGTTGAGCATGAACATTATATCTGGATCTTGTTTAATGCGAGACGGTTATTCATTTAAATCAGAGAATAATGGTTGTTCTAATTATATGAGTAATATCTTTTATGGTCATGCACCCTTGAAGAGTGGTCTATTCTTATTGAATCTCGATAGTAGTAATACACATATTCATAATGTTGAAACCAAAAGATGCAGAGTTGATAATGAAAGTGCAACTTATTTGTGGCACTGTCGTTTAGGTCATATCAGTGTAAAGCGCATGAAGAAACTCCATACTGATGGAACTTTGGAACCACTTGATTATGAATCACTTGGTACTTGCGAACCGTGCCTCATGGGCAAGATGACTAAAACACCGTTCTCCGGTACTATGGAGAGAGCAACAGATTTGTTGGAAATCATACATACCGATGTATGTGGTCCGATGAATATTGAGGCTCGTGGCGGATATCGTTATTTTCTCACCTTCACAGATGATTTAAGCAGATATGGGTATAGCTACTTAATGAAACATAAATCTGAAACATTTGAAAAGTTCAAAGAATTTCATAGTGAAGTTGAAAATCATCGTAACAAGAAAATAAAGTTTCTACGATCTGATCGTGGAGGAGAATATTTGAGTTACGAGTTTGGTGTACATTTGAAAAACTATGGAATAGTTTCGCAACTCACGCCACCCGAAACACCACAGCGTAATGGTGTGCCCGAACGTCGTAATCGTACTTTACTAGATATGGTGCGATCTATGATGTCTCTTACTGATTTACCGCTATCATTTTGGGGTTATGCTCTAGAGACGGCCGCATTCACATTAAACAGGGCACCATCAAAATCCGTTGAGACGACGCCTTATGAACTATGGTTTGGCAAGAAACCAAAGTTGTCGTTTCTGAAAGTTTGGGGCTGCGATGGTTATGTGAAAAAGCTTCAACCTGATAAGCTCGAACCCAAATCGGAGAAATGTGTCTTCATAGGATATCCAAAGGAAACTATTGGATACACCTTCTATCACAGATCCGAAGGCAAGACTTTTGTTGCTAAATTCGGAAACTTTCTTGAGAAGGAGTTTCTCTCGAAAGAAGTGAGTGGGAGGAAAGTAGAACTTGACGAGGTAACTGTACCTGCTCCCTTGTTGGAAAGTAGTACATCAGAGGAAACTGTTTCTGCGACACCTACACCAATAAGTGAGGAAGTTAATGATAATGATCATGAAACTTCAGAACAAGATACTACTGAACCTCGTAGATCAATCAGAGTAAGATCCGCACCAGAGTGGTACGGTAATCCAGTTCTGGAAGTCATGCTACTAGATCATGATGAACCTACGAACTATGAAGAAGCAATGGTGAGCCCAGATTCCGCAAAGTGGCTTAAAGCCATGAAATCTGAGATGGGATCCATGTATGAGAACAAAGTATGGACTTTTGTTGACTTGCCCGATGATCGGCAAGCAATAGAGAATAAATGGATCTTCAAGAAAAAGACTGACACTGACGGTAATATTATTGTCTATAAAGCTCGACTTGTCGCAAAAGGTTTTCGACAAGTTCAAGGGGTTGACTATGATGAGACCTTCTCACTCGTAGCGATGCTTAAGTCTGTCTGAATCATGTTAGCAATTGCCGCATTTTATAATTATGAAATTTGGCAGATGGATGTCAAAACTGCATTCCTGAATGGATTTCTGGAAGAAGAGTTGTATATGATGCAACCGGAAGGTTTTGTCGATCCAAAGGGAGCTAACAAAGTGTGCAAGCTCCAGAGATCCATTTATGGACTGGTGCAAGCCTCTCGGAGTTGGAATAAACATTTTGATAGTATGATCAAAGCATTTGGTTTTATACAGACTTTCGGAGAAGCCTGTATTTACAAGAAAGTGAGTGGGAGCTCTGTAGCATTTCTAATATTATATGTGGATGACATATTGCTGATTGGAAATGATATAGAATTTCTGGATAGCATAAAGGGATACTTGAACAAAAGTTTTTCAATGAAAGACCTCGGTGAAGCTGCTTACATATTAGGCATAAAGATCTATAGAGATAGATCAAGACGCTTAATTGGACTTTCACAAAGCACATACCTTGACAAGATTTTGAAGAAGTTCAAAATGGATCAAGCAAAGAAAGGATTCTTGCCTGTGTTACAAGGTGTGAAGTTGAGTAAGACTCAATGCCCGACCACTGCAGAAGATAGAGAGAATATGAAAGATGTTCCCTATGCATCAGCCATAGGATCTATCATGTATGCAATGCTGTGTACCAGACCCGATGTGTGCCTTGCTATAAGTCTAGCAGGGAGGTACCAAAGTAATCCAGGAGTGGATCACTGGACAGCGGTCAAGAACATCCTGAAATACCTGAAAAGGACTAGGGATATGTTTGTCGTATATGGAGGTGACAAAGAGCTCACCGTAAAAGGTTACGTTGATGCAAGCTTTGACACTGATCCGGACGATTCTAAATCACAAACTGGATACGTGTTTACATTAAACGGTGGAGCTGTCAGTTGGTGCAGTTCTAAACAAAGCGTCGTAGCGGGATCTACATGTGAAGCGGAGTACATAGCTGCTTCAGAAGCAGCAAATGAAGGAGTCTGGATGAAGGAGTTCATATACGATCTAGGTTTTATACCTAGTGCATCGGGTCCAATGAAAATCTTTTGTGACAATACTGGTGCAATTGCCTCGGCAAAGGAATCCAGATTTCACAAAAGGACCAAACACATCAAGAGACGCTTCAATTCCATCCAAGATCTAGTCCAGGTGGGAGACATAGAGATTTGCAAGATACATACGGATCTGAATGTTGCAGACCCGTTGACTAAGCCTCTTCCACGAGCAAAACATGACCAGCACCAAAGCTCCATGGGTGTTAGAATCATTACAGTGTAATCTAGATTATTGACTCTAGTGCAAGTGGGAGACTGAAGGAAATATGCCCTAGAGGAAATAATAAAGTTATTATTTATTTCCTTATAATCATGATAAATGTTTATTATTCATGCTAGAATTGTATTAACCAGAAACATAATGCATGTGTGAATACATAGACAAACAAAGTGTCACTAGTATGCCTCTACTTGACTAGCTCGTTAATCAAAGATGGTTATGTTTCCTAACCATGAACAATGAGTTGTTATTTGATTAACGAGGTCACATCATTAGTTGAATGATCTGATTGACATGACCCATTCCATTAGCTTAGCACCCGATCGTTTAGTATGTTGCTAATGCTTTTCTTCATGACTTATACATGTTCCTGTGACTATGAGATTATGCAACTCCCGTTTTCCGGAGGAACACTTTGGGTGCTACCAAATGTCACAACGTAACTGGGTGATTATAAAGGAGCATTACACGTGTCTCCAAAGGTAGATGTTGGGTTGGCGTATTTCGAGATTAGGATTTGTCACTCCGATTGTCGGAGAGGTATCTCTGGGCCCTCTCGGTAATACACATCACATAAGCCTTGCAAGCATTACAACTAATATGTTAGTTGTGAGATGATGTATTACGGAACGAGTAAAGAGACTTGCCGGTAACGAGATTGAACTAGGTATTGGATACCGACGATCGAATCTCGAGCAAGTAACATACCGATGACAAAGGGAACAACGTATGTTGTTATGCGGTCTGACCGATAAAGATCTTCGTAGAATATGTAGGAGCCAATATGGGCATCCAGGTCCCGCTATTGGTTATTGACCGGAGACGTGTCTCGGTCATGTCTACATTGTTCTCGAACCCGTAGGGTCCGCACGCTTAAGGTTACGATGACAGTTATATTATGAGTTTATGTATTTTGATGTACCGAAGGTTGTTCGGAGTCCCGGATGTGATCATGGACATGACGAGGAGTCTCGAAATGGTCGAGACGTAAAGATTGATATATTGGAAGCCTATGTTTGGATATCGGAAGTGTTCCGGATGAAATCGGGATTTTATCGGAGTACCGGGAGGGTTACCGGAACCCCTCGGGAGCTATATGGGCCATAGAGGGCCTTAGTGGAAAAGAGAAGGGGCTGCCCTAGATGGGCTGCACGCCTCCCCCTTCCCCTAGTCCTATTAGGACTAGGAGAGGTGGCCGGCCCCCTCCTCCTCTTTTCCCCCTCCGCGAATCCTATTCCAACTAGGATTGGGGGGGGGATCCTACTCCCAGAGGGAGTAGGACTCTCCTGCGCCCTCCTCCTTGGCCGGCCAGCCTCCCCCCTCTACTCCTTTATATACGGATGCAGGGGGCACCTCTAGACACAAGTTGATCCACGTGATCTATTCCTTAGCCGTGTGCGGTGCCCCCTGCCACCATATTCCTCGATAATACTGTAGCGGAGTTTAGGCGAAGCCCTGCTGCTGTGGTATATCAAGATCGTCACCATGCCGTCATGCTGACGGAACTCTTCCCCGACACTTTGCTGGATCGGAGTCCGGGGATCGTCATCGAACTGAACGTGTGCTCGAACTCGGAGGTGCCGTAGTTTCGGTGCTTGATCGGTTGGATCGTGAAGACGTACGACTACTTCCTCTACGTCATGTCAGTGCTTCAGCAGTCGGTCTGCGTTGGGTACGTAGACAACACTCTCCCCTCTCGTTGCTATGAATCACATGATCTTGCGTGTGTGTATGATTTTTTTTGAAATTACTACGTTCCCCAATAGCTCCTTCTTGATTTCTACTTTTGTGGTGTCAAACATCACGAATATCTCAAGGATCATCATATATGTCCCTCATGTATTATAGTTCATCACGAAGCTCTAGCAGCTTGGTGGTAATGACTTTGGAGAAACATCACTATCTCATCTGGAAGATCAACTCCCACACGATTCAAATGATTGTTGTACTCAGACAATCTGAGCACAAGCTCAACAATTGAGCTTTTCTCCTTAGTTTGCAGGCTAAGAAAATCGTCGGAGGTCTTATACCTCTTGACGTGGGCACGAGCCTGAAACCCCAATTTTAGCCCTCAAAACATCTCATATGTTTTGCGACGTTTCAAAACCGTCTTCGGTGCCTCAACTCTAAACCGTTTAAGTGAACTATCATGTAGTTATCAAAACGTGTATGTCAGATGTTCACAACATCCACAGACAACGTTCGAGGTTCAGCACACTGAGCGGTGCATTAAGGACATAAGCCTTCTATGAAGCAATGAGGACAATCCTCAGTTTACGGACCTAGTCCGCATAATTGCTACTATCAACTTTCAACTAAATTTTCTCTAGGAACATAACTAAATAGTAGAACTGAAGCCCGAGCTACGACATAATTTGCGAAGACCTTTTGACTATGTTCAGGATAATTAAGTTCATCTTATGAACTCCCACTCAGATAGACATCCCTCTAGTCATCTAAGTGATTACATGATCCGAGTCAACTAGGCCGTGTCCGATCATCACGTGAGACGGACTAGTCAACATCGGTGAACATCTTCATGTTGATCGTATCTTCTATACGACTCATGCTCGACCTTTCGGTATTCTGTGTTCCGAGGCCATGTCTATACACATGCTAGGCTCGTCAAGTCAACCTAAGTGTTTGCATGTGTAAATCTGTCTTACACCCGTTGTATGTGAACGTTTGGATCAAACACCCGATCATCACGTGGTGCATTGAAACATCGAACTGTCGCAACGATGCACAGTTAGGGGGAACACTTTCTTGAAATTTTTAATGAGGGATCATCTTATTTACTACCGTCATTATAAGCAAATAAGATGTATAAACATGATAAACATCACATGCAATCAAATAGTGACATGATATGGCCATCATCACTTTGCTCCTTTTGATCTCCATCTTCGGGGCTCCATGATCATCATCGTCACCGGCATGACACCATGAACTCCATCATCATCATCTCCATCATCGTGTCTTCTTGAAGTTGTCACGTCATCTATTACTTCTACTACTACAGCTAACGGTTAGCAATAAAGTAAAGTAATTACATGACGTTTATGTTGACACGCAGGTCATAAATAAAGTAAGACAACTCCTATGGCTCCTGCCGGTTGTCATACTCATCGACATGCAAGTCGTGATTCCTATTACAAGAACATGATCAATCTCATACATCACATATCATTCATCACATTCTTCTTGGCCATATCACATCACATAGCATACCCTGCAAAAACAAGTTAGACGTCCTCTAATTGTTGTTTTGCATGTTTTACGTGGCTGCTATGGGTTTCTAGCAAGAACGTTTCTTACCTACGCAAAGACCACAACGTGATATGCCAATTGCTATTTACCCTTCATAAGGACCCTTTCATCGAATCCGATCCGACTAAAGTGGGAGAGACAGACACCTGCCAGCCACCTTATGCAACTAGTGCATGTTTGTCGGTGGAACCGGTCTCACGTAAGCGTACGTGTAAGGTTGGTCCGGGCCGCTTCATCCCACAATGCCGCCGAATCAAGATTGGACTAGTAACGGTAAGCATATTGAACAAAATCAACGCCCACAACTACTTTGTGTTCTACTCGTGCATAGTAACTACGCATAGACCTAGCTCATGATGCCACTGATGGGGAACGTAGCAGAAATTCAAAAAAATTCTACGTATCACCAAGATCTATCTATGGAGAGACCAGCAACGAGGGGAAGGAGAGTGCATCTACATACCCTTGTAGATCGCTAAGCGGAAGCGTTCAAGAGAATGGGGTTGATGGAGTCGTACTCGTCGTGATCAAATCACCGGATATCCTAGTGCCGAACGGACGGCACCTCCGCGTTCAACACACGTACAGCCCGGTGACGTCTCCCATGCCTTGATCCAGCAAGGAGAGAGGGAGAGGTTGAGGAAGTCTCCATCCAGCAGCAGCACAACGGCGTGGTGGTGGTGGAGGAGCGTGGCTATCCTGCAGGGCTTCGCCAAGTACCACGGGAGAGGAGAAGAACTTGGGAGAGGGGGAGGGCTGCACCAGAACATTGGTATGGCTGCCCTCCCACCCCCCACATATATATAGGGGCAAGGGAGAGGGGGAGGCGCAGCCTTGGCCCTTCCTCCAAGGAAGGGTGCAGCTAGGAGGAGTCCCTCCTCCCCAAGGCACCTCGGAGGTGCCTTCCCCCTTTAGGACTCTTCCTATCCCTCATCTCTTGGCGCATGGGCCTCTTGGGGCTGGTGCCCTCGGCCCATATAGGCCAAGGCGCACCCCCTACAGCCCATGTGGCCCCCCGGGGCAGGTGGCCCCACCCAGTGGACCCCCGGGACCCTTCCGGTGGTCCCGGTACAATACCGGTGACCCCGAAACTTGTCCCGATGGCCGAAACAGGATTTCCTATATATAAATCTTTACCTCCGGACCATTTCAGAACTCCTCGTGACGTTCGGGATCTCATCCGGGACTCCGAACAACATTCGGTTACCACATACAAACTTCCTTTATAACCCTAGCGTCATCGAACCTTAAGTGTGTAGACCCTACGGGTTCGGGAGACAAGCAGACATGACCGAGACGTTCTCCGATCAATAACCAACAGTGGGATCTGGATACCCATGTTGGCTCCCACATGTTCCATGATGATCTCATCGGATGAACCACGATGTCAAGGACTTAATCAATCCCGTATACAATTCCCTTTGTCTATCGGTACGATACTTGCCCGAGATTCGATCGTTGGTATCCCGATACCTTGTTCAATCTCGTTACCGGCAAGTCTCTTTACTCGTTCCGTAACACATCATCCCGTGATCAACTCCTTGGTCACATTGTGCACATTAAGATGATGTCCTACCGAGTGGGCCCAGAGATACCTCTCCGTTTACACGGAGTGACAAATCCCAGTCTCGATTCGTGCAAACCCAACAGACACTTTCGGAGATACCCGTAGTGTACCTTTATAGCCACCCAGTTACGTTGTGATGTTTGGCACACCCAAAGCACTCCTACGGTATCCGGGAGTTGCACAATCTCATGGTCTAAGGAAATGATACTTGACATTAGAAAAGCTTTAGCATACGAACTACACGATCTAGCGCTATGCTTAGGATTGGGTCTTGTCCATCACATCATTCTCCTAATGATGTGATCCCGTTATCAACGACATCCAATGTCCATGGTTAGGAAACCGTAACCATCTATTGATCAACGAGCTAGTCAACTAGAGGCTTACTAGGGACATGGTGTTGTCTATGTATCCACACATGTATCTGAGTTTCCTATCAATACAATTCTAGCATGGATAATAAATGATTATCATGAACAAGGAAATATAATAATAACCAATTTATTATTGCCTCTAGGGCATATTTCCAACATTAACCCCTTCAAGCTAACCCGTCGCGATGGCTCCACGACTAAGTCCTTTCTCTAGGACATCTGACGTGACAAAACCACGACAGTTGGCGCCCACCGTGGGGCTATCGCACGATGGTTTCTGGTTCTTGGAGGGCCGCTTTGAAGGACTCGAGGTCTATGCCGTAGGCCGGATGACTAAGAGTCGTCACGGAAAGCTTTACATCGATGACGCAGGCTGGGGCCCCGAGGCCGGCTCAATTGTGTACGGATACCGGGTCCCCTTTGGTAGCATTAACGTTTTCATTGGCAAGATCGGTGAACCGGGCCCTGAGCCAGACAACTGCACCGACCTCGTCGAGACGGCTCAGCGTGCGCGATCCGCCCGGGTTAAACCGGCCGTGAAGCGTGCCTTCGTAGGAGTCATCCATGGAGGAAGTTATGAGGACGGATCAGAATTTCGTGGCGCGACCGTCGTTTGTTCCGGTGACGAATCTTCAACCGGAGAAACCGAATCTCTTTATCAGCTGCAAGATGGCCAGATTGGGAGCTGTTTCGATGGCGATAGTATTCCGGACCCCTCTATTCTGCCCAACCGGGTTGGAATATTCATGGCCGGAACGCAAGCAGCGCTTCACTCTTCGACAGCTGCGGCAACGATCTCCGGTTCAGCAGCGGCGACGGCTGCCGGGGCAGGAGGCCCTGTCCGCCCGCCGGCTCAGGTGCTATCAGAACTATTCGATGCGTTGGTTGTACTTATGGCAGAAGGTAATCCGCCGGATCAGGACGTTCACAACGCGGAGATTGCAAGGGTAAAGGAACAGATCACTCAGGCCAAAGCGGATCTGGCGGCTGAGGACGCCAGGATGGCCGCAGAACGGGCCGCTTTAGACGCATAGGCCTACAAGCTTATGTTGGACCAGAGCGCGTCGCATGAAGTCATTAGGAGGAAACACCGGTCCCGCTTACCTCCGGTTTTTGAGTCCAGAGACCTTTTCAACACCCCAGGACCAAGAGCCGGCGATCCGCTGGAGGGAAACCGGGCAGGAGCCCCTGGGGTCGGTGCACTGGTTCAGCCTCGTCAGATGGACCCGCCTCGTCAAAACACCGTTGTACCTCAGGCTGCTTCAACACCTCCGGGTCACTATTCTAATCCAATGGACAATCTTGTTGCCGCTGCTGCACGGCTGGAGGCCATTCCGATTGAAGGTAACTCGCCGTAGGCAGTAGAGACGCGACGTGTCAAGGAACTTCTGAGGACAGCTTTGACCCAACAGGAGGCATACTCATACAGCCGCGACCGGATTCACTCGACCCCCCGTCCAAGCCGGAGCTATAGCAGACATATGGAGGAACCGACAGTGTCGAGTAATGAACGACGTGGGGCACGCCATGAAAACAACCCGGCGGGCGGTGCTAAGGACGCTCAGGGAGTGGTGGCCCGGCCCGCGCGCGCAGGGAGGCCGAGTTAGCCGCGCAGCATCAGGCTCGGCAGCTCACGCCGGTTCGTCCAACCACCTGGACTGAACCCGTTGTTACCTCTAGCTCTTTGGGAGTACCTTGCCTTATCCCTGCTTTACGCAACGTGCGCCTGCCCAAGGATTTCAAAGGCCCACGCAAGGTACCAAATTACACGGCGGATCAACCGCCAGAGACATGGGTGGAGAGCTATGAGATGGCCATGGAGATGCTTGATGTGGATGACGCGGCATGTGCGAAATACTTCACCATGATGCTAGAAGGAACAGCCCGTACTTGGTTAAAAAACTTGCTGGCTAATTCTATCAGTTCATGGGCCCAATTACGAGCCCGGTTTATCAGCAATTTCAAAGATACCTGTAAACAGCCTATGTCGATAGTAGACTTAGCTGCATGCGTCCAGGAGGAAGGAGAATCAACGACTCATTGGGTGCACCGGGTTTCACAAGTGTTGCACTCCTCAGACCGCATAATTGCTGACACCGCGGTATTATCCCTAGAAGGCAACTGCTGGTTTGGACCCCTGAAGCTGAAGTTGGGACGGATGAAGCGTCATTGCACCGACATGGGGACCCTCAGGGCGGCCTTGGTAAAATATGCTGATTCTGATAGTACCAAGGACCCCGAATCTGATGATGACAAGACAGGGAAAGGGAAGAAGAACAGTAGCTCCAAAGGTCAGCAGCATCACTGGGCAGGTAATGGTGGAGGAGGCAAGCGTAAAGCGGATGGTAACATGGACTTTGTGGCTAATACCAACGCACAGGACAATGGTCAGCGACGCAAGGGTAGGCCGAAAAACCGTAATGGAGCGCCCAGCCCTAACCCAAACCGCCTAAACTTTCTGCTAAGCCAGCCTTGTCCAAAACATGGGACGAAGGAGGCGCCAGCAAACCATCTTTGGAAAGATTGCTTTATTATGCAGGAGTTCAAGAACTCTATTAATTTCCGGTATGATCACGAATCTAGCGGTGGCTCGGGATCCGGGCCGGGTTATGGAGGAGGAAGTTCCGGTTCAGGATTCAATGGTAATCTGGGCAGACATAATGGTCAAAATAGTCAGAGCAACCAGGGAGGTTACAACCAGCAGCAGCAACAGTCAGGTTACCAGAGCAACCCAAAGCAGTTGAGTAATGGGCAGTACCATGTCTTTGAAGGAAATATGCCCTAGAGGCAATAATAAAGTTATTATTTATTTCCTTATATCATGATAAATGTTTATTATTCATGCTAGAATTGTATTAACCGGAAACATAATACATGTGTGAATACATAGACAAATAGAGTGTCACTAGTATGCCTCTACTTGACTAGCTCGTTAATCAAAGATGGTTATGTTTCCTAACCATGGACAAAGAGTTGTTATTTGATTAACGGGATCACATCATTAGTTGAATGATCTGATTGACATGACCCATTCCATTAGCTTAGCACCCGATTGTTTAGTATGTTGCTATTGCTTTCTTCATGACTTATACATGTTCCTATGACTATGAGATTATGCAACTCCCGTTTGCCGGAGGAACACTTTGTGTGCTACCAAACGTCACAACGTAACTGGGTGATTATAAAGGAGCTCTACAGGTGTCTCCAAAGGTACATGTTGGGTTGGCGTATTTCGAGATTATGATTTGTCACTCCGAATGTCGGAGAGGTATCTCTGGGCCCTCTCGGTAATGCACATCACTTAAGCCTTGCAAGCATTGCAACTAATTAGTTAGTTGCAGGATGATGTATTGCGGAACAAGTAAAGAGACTTGCCGGTAACGAGATTGAACTAGGTATTGAGATACCGATGATCGAATCTCGGGCAAGTAACATACCGATGACAAAGGGAACAACGTATGTTGTTATGCGGTCTGACGGATAAAGATCTTCGTAGAATGTGTAGGAGCCAATATGGGCATCCATGTCCCGCTATTGGTTATTGACCGGAGACGTGTCTCGGTCATGTCTACATTGTTCTCGAACCGTAGGGTTCGCACGCTTAAGGTTTCGATGACACTTATATTATGAGTTTATGAGTTTTGATGTACCGAAGGAGTTCAGAGTCCCGGATGAGATCGGGGACATGACGAGGAGTCTCGAAATAGTCGAGACGTAAATATCGATATATTGGACGACTATATTCGGACATCGGAAGGTTCCGAGTGGTTCGGGTATTTTTTGAAGTACCGGGGAGTTACGGGAATACGGGGGAAGAAGTATATGGGCCTTATTGGGCTTTAGGGGAGATGGAGAGGCAGGCCGCGCGCCCCCCATTGACTAGTCCGAATTGGACTAGGGGGAGGGGCGGCGCCCCCTCCTGCCTTCTCTTCCCTCTTCCCCTTCTTTGTCTCCTACTCCCACTACATGGAAGGACTCCTTGTTGGACTAGGAAAGGGGGAATCCTACTCCCGGTGGGAGTAGGACTCCCCTAGGGCGCGCCATAGAGAGGGCCGGCCCTCCCCTCCTCCACTCCTTTATATACGGGGGCAGGGGGCACCCCATAGAGACACAAGTTGATCTTTGTGATCATTCCTTAGCCGTGTGCGGTGCCCCCCTCCACCATATTCCACCTCGGTCATATTGTAGCAGTGCTTAGGCGAAGCCCTGCGATGGTTGAACATCAATATCGTCACCACGCCGTCGTGCTGACGGAACTCCTCCCCGAAACTTTGCTGGATCGGAGCTCGGGGAGCGTCATCGAGCTGAACGTGTGCCAAGAACTCGGAGGTACCGGAGTAACGGTGCTTGGATTGGTTGGACCGGGAAGACATACGACTACTTCCTCTACGTTGCGTCAACGCTTCCGCTTCGGTCTACGAGGGTACGTAGACAACACTCTCCCCTCTCGTTGCTATGCATCACCATGATCTTGCGTGTGCGTAGGAATTTTTTTGAAATTACTACGTTCCCCAACAGTGGTATTCGAGCCTAGGTTTTATGGTTTGATGTTATATGCACGAGTAGAACACAAGTGAGTTGTGGGCGATATAAGTCATACTGCTTACCAGCATGTCATACTTTGGTTCGGCGGTATTGTTGGATGAAGCGGCCCGGACCGACATTATGCGTACGCTTATGCGAGACCGGTTCTACCGGCGTGCTTTGCACACAGGTGGCTGGCGGGTGTCAGTTTCTCCAACTTTAGTTGAACCGAGTGTGGCTACGCCCAGTCCATGCGAAGGTTAAAACAGCACCAACTTGACAAACTATCATTGTGGTTTTGATGCGTAGGTAAGATTGGTTCTTGCTTAAGCCCATAGCAGCCACGTAAAACTTGCAACAACAAAGTAGAGGACGTCTAACTTGTTTTTGCAGGGCATGTTGTGATGTGATATGGTCAAGACATGATGCTAAATTTTATTGTATGAGATGATCATGTTTTGTAACCGAGTTATCGGCAACTGGCAGGAGCCATATGGTTGTCGCTTTATTGTATGCAATGCAATCGCCCTGTAATGCTTTACTTTATCACTAAGCGGTAGAGATAGTCATAGAAGCATAAGATTGGCGAGACGACAATGATGCTACGATGGAGATCAAGGTGTCGCGCCGGTGACGATGGCAATCATGAAGGTGCTTCGGAGATGGAGATCACAAGCACAAGATGATGATGGCCATAACATATCACTTATATTGATTGCATGTGATGTTTATCTTTTATGCATCTTATATTGCTTTGATTGACGGTAGCATTTTAAGATGATCTCTCACTAATTATCAAGAAGTGTTCTCCCTGAGTATGCACCGTTGCCAAAGTTCGTCGTGCCCAGACACCACGTGATGATCGGGTGTGATAAGCTCTACGTCCATCTACAACGGGTGCAAGCCAGTTTTGCACACGCAGAATACTCGGGTTAAACTTGACGAGCCTAGCAAATGCAGATATGGCCTCGGAAGACAGAGACCGAAAGGTCGAGCGTGAATCATATAGTAGATATGATCAACATAGTGATGTTCACCATTGAAACTATTCCATCTCACGTGATGATCGGACATGGTTTAGTTGATATGGATCACGTGATCACTTAGAAGATTAGAGGGATGTATATCTAAGTGGGAGTTCTTAAGGAATATGATTAATTGAACTTTAATTTATCATGAACTTAGTCCTGGTAGTATTAGCATATCTATGTTGTAGATCAATAGCTCGCGTTGTTGCTTCCCTGTGTTTATTTTGATATGCCCCTGGAGAAAATTGTGTTGAAAAATGTTAGTAGCAATGATGCGGATTGGATCGTGATCTGAGGTTTATCTTCATTGCTGCACAGAAGAATTATGTCCTTGATGCACCGCTAGGTGACATACCTATTGTAGGAGCAGATGCAGACATTATGAACGTTTGGCTAGCTCAATATGATGACTACTTGATAGTTTAGTGCACCATGCTTAACGGCTTAGAATCTGGACTTCAAAGACGTTTTGAACGTCATGGACCATATGAGATGTTCCAGGAGTTGAAGTTAATATTTCAAGCAAATACCCGAGTTGATAGATATGAAGTCTCCAACAAGTTCTATAGCTAAAAGATGGAGGAGAATCGCTCAAGCAGTGAGCATGTGCTCAGATTATCTGGGTACTACAATCGCTTGAATCAAGTGGGAGTTAATCTTCCAGATAAAATAGTGATTGACAGAATTCTCTAGTCACCATCACCAAGTTAGTAGAACTTCGTGATGAACTATAATATGCAAGGGACAACAGAAACGATTCCCAAGCTCTTCGTAATGCTGAAATTGACGAAGGTATAAATCGAGAAAAACATCAAGTGTTGATGGTAGACAAGACCACTAGTTTCAAGAAAATGGCAGAGGGAAGAAGGGGAACTTCAAGAAGAACAGCAAGCAAGTTGCTGCTCAAGTGAAGAAGCCCAAGTCTGGTCCTAAGCCTGAGACTAAGTGCATCTACTGCAAAGGGACTGGTCACTAGAAGCGGAACTACCCCAAGTATTTTGCGGATAAGAAGGATGGCAAAGTGAAGAAAAGTATATTTGATATACATGTTATTGATGTGTACTTTACTAGTGTTTATAGCAACCCCTCAGTATTTGATACTGGATCAGTTGCTAAGAGTAGTAACTCGAAACAGGAGTTGCAGAGTGAACAGAGACTAGTTAAGGGTGAAGTGATGATGTGTGTTGGAAGTGGTTCAAAGATTGATATGATCATCATCGCACACTCCCTATACTTTTGGGATTAGTGTTGAACCTAAATAAGTGTTATTTGGTGTTTGCGTTGAGCATGAATATGATTTGATCATGTTTATTGTAATACGGTTATTCATCTAAGTAAAAGAATAAATTGTTGTTCTGTTTACATGAATAAAACCGTATATGGTTACACACCCAATGAAAATGGTTCATTGGATCTCGATCGTAGTGATACACATATTCATAATATTGAAACCAAAAGATGCAAAGTTAATAATGATAGTGCAACTTATTTGTGGCACTGCCGTTTAGGTCATATTGGTGTAAAGCGCATGAAGAAACTCCATGCTGATGGGTTTTTGGAATCACTTGATTATGAATCACTTGATGCTTGCGAACCATGCCTCATAGGCAAGATGACTAAAACGCCATTCTCCGGAACAATGGAGCGAGCTACTGACTTATTGGAAATAATACATACTGATGTATGCGATCCGATGAGTGTTGAGGCTCGCGGCGGGTATCGTTATGTTCTGACCTTCACGGATGATTTAAGTAGATATGGGTATATCTACTTGATGAAACATAAGTCTGAAACATTTGAACAGTTCAAAGAATTTCAGAGTGAAGTGGAAAATCATCATGACAAGAAGATAAAGTTTCCACGATCTGATCGCGGAGACGAATATTTGAGTTACGAGTTTGGTCTTCAATTAAAACAATATGGAATAGTTTCACAAATTTATGCCACCTGGAACACCACAGCATAATAGTGTGTCCGAATGTCATAACCGTACTTTATTGGATATAGTGCAATCTATGATGTTTCTTACCGATTTACCACTATCGTTTTGGGGTTATGCATTAAAGACAGCTGCATTCACGTTTAAAAGGGCACCATCTAAGTCCGTTGAGACGACACAATCTGAACTGTGGTTTGGCAAGAAACCAAAGTTGTCGTTTCTTAAACTTTGGGATTGTGATGCTTATATGAAAAGGTTTCATCCTGATAAGCTCAAAACCAAATCGAAGAAATATGTCTTCATAGGATACCCAAAGGAAACTGTTGGGTACACCTTCTATCACAGATCCGAAGGCAAGACATTCGTTGCTAAGAATGGATCCTTTCTAGAGAAGGAGTTTCTCTCGAAAGAAGTGAGTGGGAGGAAAGTAGAAAACTTGATAAAGGTAATTGTACCTTCTCCCTTATTGGAAAATAGTTCATCACAGAAATCTGTTACTGTGACTACTACACCAATTAGTGAGGAAGCTAATGATGATGATCATGTAACTTCAGATCAAGTTACTACCGAATCTCGTAGGTAAACCAGAGTGAGATCCGCACCAGAGTGGTATGGTAATCCTATTCTGGAGGTCACGTTACTTGACCATGACGAAGCTACGAACTATGAGGAAGCGATGATGAGCCCAGATTCCGATAAATGGCTTGAGGCCATGAAATCTGAGATAGGATCCATGTATGAGAACAAAGTGTGGACTTTGGTGGACTTGCCCGAGGATCGGCAAGCCATTGATAATAAATGGATCTTCAAGAGGAAGATGGACACGGATAATAGTGTTACTATCTACAAAGCTAGAATTGTCGCAAAAGGTTTTCGACAAGTTCAAGGTGTTGACTACGATGAGAGTTTCTCACTCGTATCTATGCTTAAGTCTGTCCGAATCATGTTAGCAATTGCCGCATTTTATGAAATCTGGCAAATGGATAAACAAAACTGCATTCCTTAATGGATTTATTAAAGAAGAGTTGTATGTGATGCAACAAGATGGTTTTGTCAATCCTAAAGGTGCTAACAAAATATGCAAGCTCCAGCGATCCATTTATGGACTGGTGCAAGCATCTCGGAGTTGGAATATACGCTTTGATAAGTTGATCAAAGCATATAGTTTTATACAGACTTGCGGTGAAGCCTGTATTTACAAGAAAGTGAGTGGAGCACTACAACATTTCTGATAAGTATATGTGAATGACATATTGTTGATCGGAAATAATGTAGAATTATTCTACAAAGCATAAAGGAGTATTTGAAAGGAGTTTTTCAAAGAAAGACCTCGGTGAAGCTGCTTACATATTGAGCATCAAGATCTATAGAGATGGATCAAGACGCTTGATAAGTTTTTTCAATGAGTACATACCTTGACAAGATTTTGAAGTAGTTCAAAATGGAGCAGTCAAAGAAAGAGTTCTTGCCTGTATTACAAGGTGTGAAGTTGAGTAAGACTCAAAGCCTGACCACGGCAGAAGATAGAAAGAGAATGAAATTCATTCCCTATGCCTTGGCCATAGGTTCTATAAAGTATGTCATGCTGTGTACCACATCTATTGTATACCCTGCACTGAT
This sequence comes from Triticum dicoccoides, assembly GCF_002162155.2. Taxonomy (NCBI): domain Eukaryota; kingdom Viridiplantae; phylum Streptophyta; class Magnoliopsida; order Poales; family Poaceae; genus Triticum; species Triticum dicoccoides. The sequence continues at coordinate 57,181,123 of NC_041380.1, read as the reverse complement.
TTGGCAAGGGAGTACAATAGTGATCTAGGAGTAGATCACTGGACAACGGTCAAAATTATCCTTACTGGAATAAGGATATGTTTCTCGATTACGGAGGTGACAAAAGGTTCGTCGTAAAGGGTTACATCGATGCAAGTTTTGACACTGATCCAGATGACTCTAAGTCTCAATATGGATACATATTGAAAGTGGGAGCAATTAGCTAGATTAGCTCCATGCAGAGCATTGTTGACATAGAAATTTGCAAAATACATGCGGATCTGAATGTGGCAGACCCATTGACTAAACTTCTCTCACAAGCAAAACATGATCACTTTTTGGGGCTTAATCACATAGCGATGTGAACTAGATTATTGAATCTAGTAAACCCTTTGGGTGTTAGTCACATGGAGATGTGAACCAATCACATAAAGATGTGAACTATTGATGTTAAATCACATGGCGATGTGATCTAGATTATTGACATGAGTGCAAGTGGGAGACTGAAGGAAATATGCCCTAGAGGCAATAATAAAGTTATTATTTATTTCCTTATATCATGATAAATGTTTATTATTCATGCTAGAATTGTATGAACCGGAAACATAATACATGTGTGAATACATAGACAAACAGAGTGTCACTAGTATGCCTCTACTTGACTAGCTCGTTAATCAAAGATGGTTATGTTTCCTAACCATGGACAAAGAGTTGTTATTTGATTAACGGGATCACATCATTAGTTGAATGATCTGATTGACATGACCCATTCCATTAGCTTAGCACCCGATCGTTTAGTATGTTGCTATTGCTTTCTTCATGACTTATACATGTTCCTATGACTATGAGATTATGCAACTCCCGTTTGCCGGAGGATCACTTTGTGTTCTACCAAACGTCACAACGTAACTGAGTGATTATAAAGGAGCTCTACAGGTGGCTCCAAAGGTACATATTGGGTTGGCGTATTTCGAGATTAGGATTTGTCACTCCGAATGTCGGAGAGGTATCTCTGGGCCCTCTCGGTAATGCACATCACTTAAGCCTTGCAAGCATTGCAACTAATGAGTTAGTTGCGGGATGATGTATTATGGAACGAGTAAAGAGACTTGCCAGTAACGAGATTGAACTAGGTATTGAGATACCGATGATCGAATATCGGGCAAGTAACATATCGATGACAAAGGGAACAACGTATGTTGTTATGCAGTCTGACCGATAAAGATCTTCGTAGAATGTGCAGGAGCCAATACGGGCATCCAGGTCCCGCTATTGGTTATTGACCGGAGACGTGTCTCGGTCATGTCTACATTGTTCTCGAACCGTAGGGTCCGCACACTTAAGGTTTCGATGACACTTATATTATGAGTTTATGAGTTTTGATGTACCGAAGGTGTTCGGAGTCACAGATGAGATTGGGGACATGACGAGGAGTCACGAAATAGTCGAGACGTAAAGATCGATATATTGGACGACTATATTCGGACATCGGAAGGTTCTGAGTGGTTCGGATATTTTTTGATGTACCGGGGAGTTACGGGAATACGGGGGAAGAAGTATATGGGCCTTATTGGGCTTTAGGGGAGAGGGAGAGGCAGGCCGCGCCCCCCCCCCCCATTAACTAGTCCGAATTGGACTAGGGGGAGGGGCGGCGCCCCCTCCTTCCTTCTCTTCCCTCTTCCCCTTCTTTGTCTCCTACTCCCACTACATGGAAGGACTCCTTGTTGGACTAGGAAAGGGGGAATCCTACTCCCGGTGGGAGTAGGACTCCCCTAGGGCGCGCCATAGAGAGGGCCGGCCCTCCCCTCCTCCACTCCTTTATATACGGGGGCAGGGGGCACCCCATAGAGACACAAGTTGATCTTCGTGATCGTTCCTTAGCCGTGTGCGGTGCCCCCCTCCACCATATTCCACCTCGGTCATATTGTAGCAGTGCTTAGGCGAAGCCCTGCGATGGTTGAACATCAAGATCGTCACCACGTCGTCGTGCTGACGGAACTCCTCCCCGAAACTTTGCTGGATCGGAGCCCGGGGAGCGTCATCGAGCTGAACGTGTGCCAAGAACTCGGAGGTACCGGAGTAACGGTGCTTGGATCGGTTGGACCGGGAAGACATACGACTACTTCCTCTATGTTGCGTCAACGCTTCCGCTTCGGTCTACGAGGGTACGTAGACACCACTCTGCCCTCTCGTTGCTATGCATCACCATGATCTTGCGTGTGCATAGGAATTTTTTTGAAATTACTACGTTCCCCAACAGTCTTCACCACTAGCTTGGACAAGCGAGACCGGAAAGTTCAGAGGAGGGCGGTCAATTCTGTTCTACCGGCCATACCTCGTTATCTACATTGGTCTGAACAACCAATCATATGGAGCAGAGAAGATCATCCTCCCCAAGTCGATAATCCGGGTCAGTTGGCTCTGGTGGTGGCACCTCAGGTGGGGGGTTATAAGTTCACCAAGGTGCTCATGGATGGAGGGAGCAACATTAACATCCTATACTATGAGACCTTCTGTCGTATGGGATTAACAGATAAGAATCCCAAACCGTCTAATACGGTATTCCACGGTGTAGTGCCTGGCAGATCAGCATATCCCATTGGTAAGATAGCTCTGGAAGTGGCCTTTGTGGATGACCATGATTCCAGGGCGGAGACATTGACGTTTGAAGTGGTGAAAATCAAAAGTCCACATCATGCTCTGTTTGGGCGACCGGCCTACTCCAAGTTTATGGCTCGACCCTGTTATGTCTATTTACAGCTCAAGATGCCGGGTCACAAGGGGACAATAACGGTTCATGGAAGCCGCAAAATCGCTTTGGAATGTGAGGAAGGAGATGCAGCTTATGCAGAGTCGGTTTGTGCCACCGAGGAGTTAAAATACTATAAAGACAATGTTGCTCTGGCGGACATGACTCCGTTGAAGAAGCCAACTACGGAGCATGATCTGGCCCTGAAGTTCAAATCGGCAGCAGAAACTAATCTTGTTGACTTCGTACCTGGCGATTCATCCAAGCAGTTCAGCATCAGTACCAATTTGGATCCGAAATAGGAAAGCGCGCTCATCGAGTTCATCCGTGAGAATCGGGACATTTTTGCATGGAAGCCCTCTGACATGCCAGGTGTACCGAGGGAACTCGCTGAGAACACACTTAATGTGGATCCTAAATATAAACCGGTGAAACAGTTCCTCCGCCGGTTTAACGAGGAAAGACGCAAGGCGATTGGAGAAGAGGTGGCCAGGCTCTTAGCAGTTGGCTTTATTATTGAAGTTTTTCACCCTAAGTGGCTTGCCAATCCAGTGCTGGTCCTCAAGAAAAACGGCAACTGGCGCATGTGTGTGGATTACACAGATCTTAATAAGGCTTGTCTAGCAGATCCTTTTGCCCTCCCCCGTATTGACGAAATCATTGATGCTACGGCAGGTTGTGAGCGTTTAAGTTTTTTGGATGCATATTCTGGCTATCATCAGATCAAAATGGCAGTTAAGGACCAGGAGAAGACAGCGTTCATAACTCCCTTTGGAGCCTTCGGCTATGTGTCTATGCCCTTCGGGATCAAGAGTGCCCAGGCAACTTATCAACGGTGTGTACAAAATTGTCTTCACAAGCAAATCGGCCGCAATGTACATGCTTACGTGGATGATATCGTGGTTAAGTCTAGGGAGAAGGAGACTTTGATTGCTGATTTGAAGGAAACATTTGATAACCTAAGGACATACAAGATGATGCTTAATCCGGACAAGTGTGTCTTTGGTGTGCCAGCAGGCAAGCTATTGGGTTTTCTGGTGTCCAACAGGGGAATTGAGGCTAATCCGGAGAAGATCACGACCATCACCTCCCTAGCTAAACCAATGTGTATCAATGATGTTCAGCGACTGGCCGGCCGGATTGCAGCATTAAGCCGGTTTATCAGTCGTCTTTGTGAGAAGGCAATCCCTTTGTATCAGATGTTGAAAAAGACGGATCAGTTTGCCTGGAGTTCCGCCGCTGATGAAGCGTTTGAGGACTTAAAGCGGCAATTGGCTGAATAGCCGGTACTCGCCGCTCCCATTGACAAGGAGCCGTTGCTGCTATATATTGCTGCCAATGCTCGGGCGGTCAGCGTGGCTATTATGGTGGAGCGAAAGGAGGCAGGCAAGGAGCATCCGGTTCAACGACCGGTCTATTATATCAGCAAGGTGCTAATCGAGTCCAAGCAAAGGTATCCGCATTGGCAGAAGCTGGTGTATGGAGTTTTTATGGCAAGCCAGAAGCTTAAACAATATTTCCAAGGGCACCCAATTACGGTGGTCAGTTCTGCTCCTTTGGGAGATATCATCCAGAACCGGGAAGCAACGGGCCGGATTGCAAAGTGGGCCATAGAGCTGGGGCCGTACGGTTTGAAGTACGTGCCTCGGACAGCGATTAAGTCTCAAGCACTTGTTGATTTCATCAATGATTGGATGGAAATGCAAGCACCTAAAGAAAAGCCGGATCACACGTATTGGACCATCCATTTTGACGGATCCAGACAGTTGGAAGCCTCGGGGGCTGGAGTCGTATTAACTTCCCCACGAGGTGATAAGTTTTGTTATGTTCTTCGTTTAATGTTCCCTTGTACTAACAATGCAGCTGAGTAAGAAGCCTTGCTCCATGGTCTCCGAATGGCTAAGGAGATGAATCTAAGTCGAGTTAAGTGCTTCAGTGACTCGGACCTTGTGGCTCAGCAAGTGTCTGGCACTTGGGACTCCAAGGACCCACTCATGGCAGCATATCGTCGGGAGGTGGACACTGTTGCAGGTTATTTCAAAGGCTATCACGTGGACCGGCGGAAAAATGAAGCGGCGGACGCTTTAAGTCGGCTGGGCTCTCAGCGCAAACGGGTCCCGCCCAAGGTTTTTCTGGATATGCTGCACAGCCTGTCGGTCAAGATCCCTGCTGAAGAGGATCTGGCTATTCCTGATCCGGAGGCTCAATTGGTGGCAGCTCTTCATGTTATTCCGGATTGGACGCTTCCTTATCTGGCGTACAAGAACAGGGGCGAGTTACCAGAGGATGAGATTCTGGCCCGGCAGATAATCCAGCGATCCAAACCCATGGTTATCATCAACGGCGAGTTGCATCGTTGCAGTGTATCAGGAGCTTTTCAACATTGCGTGTCCCTTGAAGAAGGCCGTGAAATTTTGCGTGAGATTCACGAAGGAGATTGTGGTCACCACGCCGGTTCAAAGTCTCTGGTGGCTAAAGCGTTTCGCCATGGCTTCTATTGGTTAACTGCTCATGCTGATGTGGAGGATTTGGTTAGACGATGTGATGGTTGCCAAAAGTTTCAAGACGTGCTCACGTACCGGCTCAGGAATTGAGAATGATTCCAATTACTTGGCCGTTTGCAACTTGGGGGCTGGAGATGGTTGGGCCTTTCAAAAGGTCCAAAGATAAGAAGACCCACCTCCTGGTGGCGGTTGACAAGTTTACAAAGTGGGTGGAGGCAGAACCTGTTAGCAAGTGTGATGCGGCCACGGCGGTTCAGTTCATCAAAAAGGTGACTTTCTGGTTTGGCTTTCCGCACAGTATTATCACAGATAATGGTACCAATTTGTCCAAAGGTGCTATGAAGGAGTTCTGCGAACGGGAGCACATCCGGCTTGACGTTTCATCAGTGGCACATCCACAGTCCAATGGTCAAGAAGAAAGAGCTAATCAAGAGATCCTAAGAGGCATCAAGCCCCGGCTCATGGTTCCTTTGCAGAGAACGCCGGGTTGTTGGGTAGAGGAGTTACCATCTATGCTACGGAGCATCAATACAACACCCAACAGATCAATATGATACACACCGTTCTTCATGGTTTATGGAGCGGAGGCGGTTCTCCCCAGTGATATCCGTCATGATTCACCTCGTGTAATGGCTTATATTGAAGCGGACAACGAGACAGCGCGACAAGATTCTTTAGACCGGTTGGATGAAGAGCGTGACATCGCAGCCGCCCGATCGGCAATTTACCAGCAGGATCTTCGTCGTTATCACAGTCGCCGAGTCAGAACCAGAACCTTTCAGGAGGGAGATTTGGTGCTTCGGCTCATCCAAGATCAGACTGATATGCATAAGTTATCCCCACCTTGGGAGGGGCCTTTGTAGTCAGCAAGAATCTGCACAACGGGTCATACTATCTGATCGATATTCGAGAGCATAAGGACTCACGCACATCAGAGGAGGAGACCAACAGGCCGTGGAACATAGCTCATCTTCGGCCTTATTATACCTGAGCCACTGGCTCTACTTATGTACATATTACAGCGATGTATATATTAACTATAATAAACCGGAACCTCAGCCAAAGCGGGGTATCTGTTCTTTTACATCATGCGTGGTTACACGAAGTTGTTTTAAAGCGGCTTCCGGTTTACCCCTTGAGTTCGCTTTGCTAAAAGCATTGTGTCATATCACTTGGAGGATTGGTCGTGTCCGAACCAATGCCATGCCTCTTGATAGGCGAGAGCCACCAGATCACTTGGGAACTTGGTCACGTCTGAACCAGTCATGCCTCTTGATCAGCCTAAGGCCACAGAATCACTTGGGGGCTTGGTCGAACCCGAACCATGACCATGCCATTTGGTCGGCATAAATGCCACAGAATCACTTGAGGACCTGGCTGACTAGAACCATAGTTACACCTAACGGGAGCTTGGTCGTGTTTGGCCATGGTAACACCATTTGATCAGTTTAAATAAACCTTTTTTAACAAACGGTTTTTTCATTGCTTTTGCTTCACACTTTTATTTGGAGGGGTTTTTTTTTGTTTTCTATTGCGTTTTTTAAACCGACAAAGTTTTTAGCTAATTGATTGACGGAACACAGTTCACGTCAATCCGGACACTATTTGCCCGGTTTAATCCTTGTTGTTAACATCCTTTTATGGAGTAACATGGTGTTTATGATAACCCGACACGGTTTACATGATAAACCAGCGTTATATGTACATACAGGAGCTATTATCTCCTCCAACAGTGGGCTTGCAAAGACTCCGCTTCAAGTTTGGCAAAGCCAACTACATACTCAACAATGGCAGGTATTATGTATCTCAAAAATTTGATCATATACTTGAAATTTTTGTTTTGTATGTTTCGATTTTAGATATACAGACATCATATTCCGCCGGACGGTACAACCGCGGTGGCACTTGAGGAATTTATCATTTTAGAAAGTGTTTTGGAAAGTTCATTACCACAGGAAGAACAAATTATGCACGAAGGCATATCAACATCAAAGGTAGCAGCTAGCCTATTACAAGGCAACATGGTGTCCATAATAATATAATTGTTTTTCACAAAGGAGAGGCAGTTTTAAAACTGGCTTCCAGTTCAAGCTTGGTCACCAGCCTGGCCTAATGGTTGTGGGTCATCCTACGCCGCTTCAGCCTCCGGTTCTCTACCTAGTGGCTGGAAATCCTCAGTTGTCCAGTTGATTCCCATTAATGCTTGAAAAACATCTTCATCATGGATCAACAATGACGGGTCAATATCGGGAGCGTAAGTATGCTTACGGATTGGAGGAATCAGATTTTCCGATTCATGAATTGGTGCAGCTATTCTCTTGTTCTGACTGTCATATTGCGCCTGATAACGAGACAAGTCTGCTTCCTCAGCCAACTGACAAGCCAGCGGACGTACCTTCCGGTTTATGGTGCGCAGATCCGCTTCACCAAATTCTGACCCAACTTCCTTCAAGCTGGGATAGCCCTGAGCCGCTTCAATAGGATCGAAATCTGGCGCCCAGGCCTTTGCCCGGATCAAGGCATTGATTGCGCCGGTTCGAGCAGCAGATTTCTTTAGCTCTTCAACACGGGCAGGAAGCACTCACAGTTTCATCAGAGTATCTTGAATCAAAGTGGGCACCGGTTTGTTATGAGACGCGGTACAGATGATCCGCTGGGCAACATTATACAATTGTTCAACCAATGTATAGGCGGCTTTCAATTTCTTCCGCACATCTGACCCCAAGTGACCAATGCGTGTCCCTGAAATGCCATAAAAGTTAAATAAACCGGCAACTTGGTAAGAAGGCAGAGACAATTCATAAGGCAAGCTGGCTTACCAAAGATAGCAGTGGTCATGGCATGCACGTGCCGCTTTATGCTGGTCAGTTCGTCTGTCACTGGTTTTAACGTAGCCTCAGCACCCTCTGCTCGTTTGATCAAAGCGGATTTTTCAGTGGCCCAATCCGCCTGTTTCTTCTTGAAGTTCTCCTTAAGCTGCTCCATGATGCTTAAAGCGTTGGTTAGTTCCTCTTTTGATTTGGAGGTTTCATCTTGTTGGGTTTTCAGGTTTTCTAGGAGGTCGGCGATTTGGTTTTCCTTCGTCTTCAGCTCAGCCTGCATGCACACAATTATACGCTTCAACAAAACGGTCCAAGGATTGAAGTACGAACCACATAACAAAGGTTCTTGCATGAGCTTCTCGGTCGGAATGGTGAGACCACTTAACTTTCAGGAATTTGCTCGACTTGCTGCGAGTTTTGCGCTTGGCTTCTTCAAGAATGGCAAAGGGATGCTCATGATAAGACAAGTCTTCTTGGAGGACAATCTCTTTGAAGTTGATAGTGCGCTCGGGCGTCTTGATGTTGGGAACGTAGTAATTTCAAAAAAAATTCCTACACACACGCAAGATCATGGTGATGCATAGCAACAAGAGGGGAGAGTGTTGTCTACGTACCCTCGTAGACCGAAAGCGGAAGCGTTAGCACAACGCGGTTGATGTAGCCGTACGTCTTCACGATCCGACCGATCAAGTACCGAACATACGGCACCTCCGAGTTCAGCACACGTTCAGCCCGATGACGTCCCTCGAACTCCGATCCAGCCGAGTGTTGAGGGAGAGTTTCATCAGCACGACGGTGTGGTGACGATGTTGATGTTCTACGGACGCAGGGCTTCGCCTAAGCACCGCTACAGTAATATCGAGGTGGACTATGGTGGAGGGGGGCACCGCACACGGCTAAAGGATCAAACAATCAATTTGTTGTGTCTCTGGGGTGCCCCCTGCCCCCGTATATAAAGGAGCAAGGGGAGGGTGTGGCCGGCCAGGGAGAGGGCGCGCCAGGAGGAGTCCTACTAGGACTCCCCCCTTTCCTAGTTGGAATAGGATTCGGGAGAAGGAAAGAGAGAGGAGAAGAAGGAAAGAGGGGGCCGGTCCCCCTTGCCCTAAACCAATTCGGTTTGGGCCTTGGGGGGTGCGCCCCACACTCCCCTTGCTTCCCTCTATTTCCACTAAGGCCCATATAGGCCCATTAAGCTCCCGGGGTGTTCCGGTAACCTCCCGGTACTCCGGTAAAATCCCGATTTCACCTGGAACACTTCCGACATCCAAACATAGGCTTCCAATATATCAATATTCATGTCTCGACCATTTTGAGACTCCTCGTCATGTCCTTGATAACATCCGGGGCTTCGAACAACCTTCGGTACATCAAAATATATAAACTCATAATATAACTGTCATCGTAACGTTAAGCGTGCGGACCCTACGGGTTTGAGAACTATGTAGACATGACCGAGACACGTATCCGGTCAATAACCAATAGCGGAACCTGGATGCTCATATTGGCTCCCACATATTCTATGAAGATCTTTATCGGTCAAACCGCACAACAACATATGTTGTTCCCTTTGTCACTGGTATGTTACTTGCCCGAGATTCGATCATCGGTATCTCAATACCTAGTACAATCTCATTACTGGCAAGTCTCTTTACTCGTTCCGTAATACATCATCCTGAAACTAACACATTAGTTGCAATGCTTGCAAGGCTTAAGTGATGTGCATTACCGAGAGGGCCCGGAGATACCTCTCCGACAATCGGAGTGACAAATCCTAATCTCGAAATACGCCAACCTAAAAAGTACCTTTGGAGACACCTATAGAGCACCTTTATAATCACCCAGTTACGTTGTGATGTTTGGTAGCACAGAAAGTGTTCCTCCGGTAAACGGGAGTTGCATAATCTCATAGTCACAGGAACATGTATAAGTCATGAAGAAAGCAATAGCAGAATACTAAACGATTGTGTGCTAAGCTAACGGAATGGGTCATGTCAATCACATCATTCTCCTAATGATGTGACCCCGTTAATCAAATGACAACTCATGTCTATGGTTAGGAAACATAACCATCTTTGATCAATGAGCTAGTCAAGTAGAGGCATACTAGTGACAATCTGTTTGTCTATGCATTCACACATGTATTATGTTTCCGGTTAATACAATTCTAGCATGAATAATAAACATTTATCATGATATAAGGAAATAAATAATAACTTTATTATTGCCTCTAGGGCATATTTCCTTCACTTGAAGCACTTGCACTAGAGTCAATAATCTAGTTCACATCGCCATGTGATTTAACATCAATAGTTCACATTACCATGTGATTAACACCCATAGTTCACATCGTCATGTGACCAACACCCAAAGGGTTTACTAGAGTCAATAATCTAGTTCACATCGCTATGTGATTAATACCCAAAGAGTACTAAGGTGTGATCATGTTTTGCTTGTGAGGGATGTTTAGTCAACGGGTCTGCCACATTCAGATCCGTATGTATTTTGCAAATTTCTATGTCAACAATGCTATGCACGGAGCTACTCTAGCTAATTGCTCCCAGTTTCAATATGTATCCAGATTGAGACTTTGAGTCATCTGGATCAGTGTCAAAACATGCATCGACGTAACCATTTATGATGAACCTTTTCTCACCTCCATAATCGAGCAACATATCCTTATTCCACTAAGGATAATTTTGACCAATGTCCAGTGATCTACTCCTAGATCACTATTGTACTCCCTTGCCAAACTCAGGGCAGGGTATACAATAGGTCTGGTACACAGCATGGCATACTTTATAGAACCTATGACTGAGGCATAAGGAATGACTTTCATTCTCTCTCTATCTTCTGTCGTGGTCGGGTTTTGAGTCTTACTCAACTTCACACCATGTAACATAGGCAAGAACTCCTTCTTTGACTGTTCCATTTTAAACTACTTCAAAATTTTGTCAAGGTATGTACTCATTGAAAAACTTATCAAGCGTCTAGATCTATCTCTATAGACCTTGATGCTTAATATGTAAGCAGCTTCACCAAGGTCTTTCTTTAGAAAACTCCTTTCAAACATTCCTTTATGCTTTGGAGAATAATTCTACATTATCTCCGATCAACAATATGTCATTCACATATACTTATCACAAATGTTGTAGTGCTCCCACTCACTTTCTTGTAAATACAGGCTTCACCGCAAGTCTGTATAAAACTATATGCTTTGATCAATTTATCAAAGCGTATATTCCAACTCCGAGATGCTTGCACCAGTCCATAGATGGATCGCTGGAGCTTGCATATTTTGTTAGTACCTTTAGGATTGACAAAACCTTCTGGTTGCATCATATACAACTCTTCTTTAGTAAATCCACTAAGGAATGCAGTTTTGTCTATCCATTTGCCAGATTTCATAAAATGCGGCAATTACTAACATGATTCGAACAGACTTAAGCATAGATACGAGTGAGAAACTCTCATTGTAGTCAACACCTTGAACTTGTCGAAAACCTTTTTGCGACAATTCTAGCTTTGTAGATAGTAACACTACTATCAGCGTCGGTCTTCCTCTTGAAGATCCATTTAATCTCAATGGCTCGCCGATCAATGGGCAAGTCAATCAAAGTCCATACTTTGTTCTCATACATGGATCTCATCTCAGATTTCATGGCCTCAAGCCATTTCGCGGAATCTGGGCTCATCATCGCTTCCTCATAGTTCGTAGGCTCGCCATGGTCAAGTAACATGACCTCCAGAATAGGATTACCGTACCACTCTAGTGCGGATCTCACTCTGGTTTACCTATGAGGTTCAGTAGTAACTTGATCTGAAGTTACATGATCATCATCATTAGCTTCTTCACTAATTGGTGTAGTAGTCACAGGAATAGATTTCTGTGATGAACTACTTTCCAATAAGGGAGCAGGTACAGTTACCTCATCAAGTTCTACTTTCCTCCCACTCACTTCTTTCGAGAGAAACTCCTTCTCTAGAAAGGATCCATTCTCAGCAATGAATATCTTGCCTTCGTATCTGTGATAGGAGGTGTACCGAACATTTTCTTTTGGGTATCCTATGAATATGCACTTCTCCGATTTGGGTTTGAGCTTATCGGGTTGAAACTTTTTCACATAAGCATTGCAACCTCAAACTTTAAGAAACGATAGCTTAGGTTTCTTGCCAAACCATAGTTCATACGGTGTCGTCTCAACGGATTTAGATGGTGCCCTATTTAATGTGAATTTAGCTGTCTCTAATGCATAACCCCAAAACGATAGTGGTACATCGATAAGAGACATCATAGATTGCACCATACCTAATAAAGTACGGTTACGATGTTCGGACACACCATTACTGTTGGGGATATTACTGCTGGGCGTAAACCGGCCTATCTGGGCCGGGTAAACTTCATTAGTAGCACCAAAGTGATAGAGCCCAAGAGGGCAGATAAGGGCCTAAGGCCCATAGCCGGTTCAAGACTTGTAGAGTAAACTGGAATTTGTATATAAGCTTGTATTGTAAGTTAGGAATAAAGAGAGACCAACTCGGATAAGAATATCGACCAGTGTTGGACTCTGTGAACCGACGGGTGTCACCCATGTATATAAGGGGACGACCCAGCGGTGGTTCAAGGACAGAGACAACAACTCGAGACATAGGCGAAGCTTGTTTGCTCCCTAGTCATCGAAATCCCATCAATTCCATCACAACTAGACGTAGGCTTTTACCTTCATCGAAGGGGCCGAACTAGTATAAAACTCTCTTGCGTCCTTGTGTCCGCTTTAACCCCTTCAAGCTAACCCGCCGCGATGGCTCCATGACTAAGTCCTTTCTCTAGGACATCTGCCGTGACAAAACCACGACAGTTGGTGCCCACCGTGGGGCTATCGCATGATGGTTTCCGGTTCTTGGAGGGCCGCTTTGAAGGACTCGAGGGCTACATCGTAGGACGGATGCATAGAGTCATCACGGCAAGCTTTACATCGACGACGCAGGCTGGGGCCCCGAGGCCGGCTCAATTGAGTATGGATACCGGGTCCCCTTTGGTAGCATTCACGTTTTCATTGGCAAGATCGGTGAACCGGGCCCTGAGCCATACATCTGCACCGACCTCGTCGAGACGGCTCAGCGTGCATGATCCGCCCAGGTTAAAACGGCCGTGAAGCGTGCCTTCGTAGGAGTCATCCATGGAGGAAGTTATGAGGACGGATCAGAATTTCGTGGCGCGACCGTCGTTTGTTCCGGTGACGAATCTTCAACCGGTGAAACCGAATCTCTTTATCAGCTGCAAGATGGCCAGATTGGGAGCTGTTCCGATGGCGATAGTATTCCGGACCCCTCTGTTCTGCCCAACCGGGTTGGAATATTCATGGCCGGAACGCAAGCAGCGCTTCACTCTTCGACAGCTGCGGCAATGATCTCCGATTCAGCAGTGGCGACGGCTGCCTGGGTAGGAGGCCTTGTGCGCCCGCCGGCTCAGGTGCTATCAGAACTATTCGATGCATTGGCTGTACTTATGGCAGAAGGTAATCCGCCGGATCAGGACGTTCACAACACGGAGATTGCAAGGGTAAAGGAACAGATCACTCAGGCCAAAGCGGATCTGGCGGCTGAGGACGCCAGGATGGCCGCAGAACGGGCCGCTTTAGACGCACAGGCCTACAAGCTTATGTTGGACCAGAGCGCGTCGCATGAAGTCATGAGGAGGAAACACCGGTCCCACTTACCTCCGGTTTTTGAGGCTAGAGACCTTTTCAACACCCTAGGACCAAGGGCCGGCGATCCGCTGGAGGGAAACCGGGCAGGAGCCCCTGGGGTCGGTGCACCGGTTCAGCCTCGTCAGATGGACCTGCCTCGTCAAAACACCGCTGTACCTTAGGCTGCTTCAACACCTCCGGGTCACTATTCTAATCCAATGGACCATCTTGTTGCCGCTGCTGCACGGCTGGAGGCCATTCCGATTGAAGGTAACTCGCTGCAGGCAGTAGAGACGCGACGTGTCAAGGAACTTCTGAGGACAGCTTTGACCCAACAGGAGGCGTACTCATACAACCGCGACCGGATTCACTTGACCCCCCGTCCAAGCCGGAGCTATAGCAGGCATATGGAGGAACCGACAGTGTCGAGTAATGAACGACGTGGGGCACCCCGTGACAACAACCCGGCGGGCGGTGCTGAGGACGCTCAGGGAGTGGTGGACCGGGCCCGCGCACGCAGGGAGGCCGAGTTAGCCGCGCAGCATCAGGCTCGGTAGCTCACACCGGTTCGTCCAACCACCTGGACTGAACCCGTTGTTACTTCTAGCTCTTTGGGAGTACCTTGCCTTATCCCCGCTTTACGCAACGTGCGCCTGCCCAAGGATTTCAAAGGCCCACGCAAGGTACCAAATTACACGGCGGATCAACCGCCAGAGACATGGGTGGAGAGCTATGAGATTGCCATGGAGATGCTTGAAGTGGATGACGCGGCGTGTGCGAAATACTTCACCATGATGCTAGAAGGAACGGCCCGTACTTGGTTAAAAAACTTGCCGGCTAATTCTATCAGTTCATGGGCCCAATTACGAGCCCGGTTTATCAGCAATTTCAAAGATACCTGTAAACAGCCTATGTCGATAGTAGACTTAGATGCATGTGTCCAGGAGGAAGGAGAATTAACGACTCATTGGGTGCGCCGGGTTTCACAAGTGTTGCACTCCTCAGACCACATCAATGCTGCCACCGCGGTATTAACCCTAGAAGGCAACTACCGGTTTGGACCCCTGAAGCTGAAGTTGGGACGGATGAAGCGTCATTGCACCGACATGGGGACCCTCATGGCCGGCTTGGTAAAATATGCTGATTCTGATAGTACCAAGGACCCCGAATCTGATGATGACAAGACAGGGAAAGGGAAGAAGAACAGCAGCTCCAAAGGTCAGCAGCATCACTGGGCAGGTAATGGTGGAGGAGGCAAGCGTAAAGCGGATGGTAACATGGACTTTGTGGCTAATACCAACGCACAGGACAATGGTCAGAGACGCAAGGGTAGGACGAAAAACCGTAATGGAGCGCCCAGCCCTAACCCAAACCGCCTAAACTTTCTGCTAAGCCAGCCTTGTCCAAAACATGGGACGAAGGAGGCGCCAGCAAACCATCTTTGGAAAGATTGCTTTATTATGCAGGAGTTCAAGAACTCTAATAATTCCCAGTATGATAAACGAATCTGGCGGTGGCTCGGGATCCGGGCCGGGTTACGAAGGAGGAAGTTCCGGTTCAGGATTCAATGGTAATCCGGGTGGACATAATGGTCAAAATATTCAAAGCAACCAGGGTGGTTACAACCAGCAGCAGCAACAGTCAGGTTACCAGAGCAACCCAAAGCAGTTGAGTAATGGGCAGTACCATGTCTTCACCACTAGCTTGGACAAGCGAGACTGGAAAGTTCAGAGGAGGGCGGTCAATTCTGTTGAACCGGCCATACCCCGTTATCTACGTTGGTCTGAACAGCCAATCATATGGAGCAAAGAAGATCATCCTCCCCAAGTTGATAATCCGGGTCAGTTGGCTCTGGTGGTGGCACCTCAGGTGGGGGGTTATAAGTTCACCAAGGTGCTCATGGATGGAGGGAGCAGCATTAACATCCTATACTATGAGACCTTCCGTCGTATGGGATTAACAGATAAGAATCTCAAACCGTCTAATACGGTATTCCACGGTGTAGTGCCTGGTAGATCAGCATATCCCATTGGTAAGATAGCTCTGGAAGTGGCCTTTGGGGATGACCATGATTTCAGGGCGGAGACATTGACGTTTGAAGTGGTGAAAATCAAAACTCCATATCATGCCCTGTTTGGGCGACCGGCCTACGCCAAGTTTATGGCTCGACCCTGTTATGTCTATTTATAGCTCAAGAT
Source organism: Triticum dicoccoides (assembly GCF_002162155.2). Lineage (NCBI taxonomy): Eukaryota > Viridiplantae > Streptophyta > Magnoliopsida > Poales > Poaceae > Triticum > Triticum dicoccoides. Next base: position 57,165,184 of record NC_041380.1, on the reverse strand, counting down.
GCCGGGTCACAAGGGGACAATAATGGTTCATGGAAGCCGCAAAATCGCTTTGGAATGTGAGGAAGGAGATGCGGCTTATGCAGAGTCGGTTTGTGCCACCGAGGAGTTCAAATACTATAGAGACAATGTTGATCCAGCGGACATGACTCCATTGAAGAAGCCAACTATGGAGCATGATCCGGCCCTGAAGTTCAAATCGGTAGTAGAAACTAAGCTTGTTGACTTCGTACCTGGCGATTCATCCAAGCAGTTCAGCATCAGTACCAATTTGGATCCGAAATAGGAAAGCACGCTCATCGAGTTCATCCGTGAGAATCAGGACATTTTTGCATGGAAGCCCTCTGACATGCCAGGTGTACCGAGGGAACTCGTTGAGCACACACTTAATGTGGATCCTAAATATAAACCGGTGAAACAGTTCCTCCGCCGGTTTAACGAGGAAAGACGCAAGGCGATTGGAGAAGAGGTGGCCAGGCTCTTAGCAGCTGGCTTTATTATTGAAGTTTCTCACCCTAAGTGGCTTGCCAATCTAGTGCTGGTCCTGAAGAAAAACGGCACCTAGCGCATGTGTGTGGATTACACAGATCTTAATAAGGCTTGTCGAGCAGATCCTTTTGCCCTCCCCCGTATTGACCAAATCATTGATGCTACGGCATGTTGTGAGCGTTTAAGTTTTTTGGATGCATATTCTGGCTATCATCAGATCAAAATGGCAGTTAAGGACCAGCAGAAGACAACGTTCATAACTCCCTTTGGAGCCTTCTGCTATGTGTCTATGCCCTTCGGGCTCAAGAGTGCCCAGGCAACTTATCAACGGTGTGTACAAAATTGTCTTCACAAGCAAATCGGCCGTAATGTACATGCTTACGTGGATGATATCGTGGTTAAGTCTAGGGAGAAGGAGACTTTGATTGCTGATTTGAAGGAAACCTCTGATAACCTAAGGACATACAAGATGATGCTTAATCCGGACAAGTGTGTCTTCAATGTGCCGGCGGGCAAGCTATTGGGTTTTCTGGTGTCCAACAGGGGAATTGAGGCTAATCCGGAGAAGATCACGGCCATCACCTCCCTGGCTAAACCAAAGTGTATCCATGATGTTCAGCAACTGGCCGACTGGATTGCAGCATTAAGCCGGTTTATCAGTCGTCTTGGTGAGAAGGCAATCCCTTTGTATCAGATGTTGAAAAAGACGGATCAGTTTGCCTGGAGTTCCGCCGCTGATGAAGCATTTGAGGACTTAAAGCGGCAATTGGCTGAACCGCCGGTACTCGCCGCTCCCATTGACAAGGAGCCGTTGCTGCTATATATTGCTGCCGATGCTCGGGCGGTCAGCGTGGCTATTGTGGTGGAGCGAAAGGAGGTAGGCAAAGAGCATCCGGTTCAACGACTGGTCTATTATATCAGCGAGGTGCTAATCGAGTCCAAGCAAAGGTATCCGCATTGGCAGAAGCTGGTGTATGGAGTTTTTATGGCAAGATGGAAGCTTAAACAATATTTCCAAGGGCACCCAATTACGGTGGTCAATTCTGCTCCTTTGGGAGATATCATCCAGAACCGGGAAGCAACGGGCCGGATTGCAAAGTGGGCCATAGAGCTGGGGCCGTACGGTTTGAAGTACGTGCCTCGGACAACGATTAAGTCTCAAGCACTTGTTGATTTCATCAATGATTGGACAGAAATGCAAGCACCTGAAGAAAAGCCGGATCACACGTATTGGACCATCCATTTTGACGGATCCAGGCAGTTGGAAGGCTCGGGGGCTGGAGTCGTATTAACTTCCCCACGAGGTGATAAGTTTTGTTATGTTCTCCGCTTAATGTTCCCTTGTACTAACAATGCAGCTGAGTATGAAGCCTTGCTCCATGGTCTCCAGATGGCTAAGGAGATGAATCTAAGTCGAGTTAAGTGCTTCGGTGACTCGGACCTTGTGGCTCAGCAAGTGTCTAGCACTTGGGACTCCAAGGACCCACTCATGGCAGCATATCGTCGGGAGGTGGACACTGTTGCAGGTTATTTCAAAGGCTATCAGGTGGACCACGTGGACCGGAGGAAAAATGAAGCGGCGGCCGCTTTAAGCCGGCTGGGCTCTCAGCGCAAACCGGTCCCGCCCAATGTTTTTCTGGATATGCTGCACAGCCCGTCGGTCAAGATCCCTGGTGAAGAGGATCTAGCTATTCCTGATCCGGAGGCTCAATTGGTGGCAGCTCTTCATGTTATTCCGGATTGGACGCTTCCTTATCTGGCGTACAAGAACCGGGGCGAGTTACCAGAGGATGAGATTCTGGCCCGGCAGATAATCCGGCGATCCAAATCCATGGTTATCATCAACGGCGAGTTGCATCATTGCAGTGTATCAGGAGCTTTTCAACGTTGCGTGTCTCCTGAAGAAGGCCGTGAAATTTTGCGTGAGATTCACGAAGGAGATTGTGGTCACCACACCGGTTCAAAGTCTCTGGTGGCTAAAGCGTTTCGCCATGGCTTCTATTGGTTAACTGCTCATGCTGATGCGGAGGATTTGGTCAGACGATGTGATGGTTGCCAAAAGTTTTCAAGACGTGTTCACGTACCGGCTCAGGAATTGAGAATGATTCCAATTACTTGGTCGTTTGCAACTTCGGGGCTGGATATGGTTGGGCCTTTCAAAAGGTCCAAAGATAAGAAGACCCACCTCCTGGTGGCGGTTGACAAGTTTACAAAGTGGGTGGAGGCAGAACCTGTTAGCAAGTGTGATGCGGCCACGGCGGTTCAGTTCATCAAAAAGGTGATTTTCCGGTTTGGCTTTCCGCACAGTATTATCACAGATAATGGTACCAATTTGTCCAAAGGTGCTATGAAGGAGTTCTGCAAACGGGAGCACATCCAGCTTGACGTTTCATCAGTGGCACATCCACAGTCCAATGGTCAAGCAGAAAGAGCTAATCAAGAGATCCTAAGAGGCATCAAGCCCTGGCTCATGGTTCCTTTGCAGAGAACGCCGGGTTGTTGGGTAGAGGAGTTACCATCTATGCTATGGAGCATCAATACAACACCCAACAGATCAACAGGATACACACCGTTCTTCATGGTTTATGGAGCGGAGGCGGTTCTCCCCAGTGATATCCGTCATGATTCACCTCGTGTAATGGCTTATATTGAAGCGGACAATGAGATAGCGCGGCAAGATTCTTTAGACCGGTTGGATGAAGAGCGTGACATCGCAGCCACCCGATCGGCAATTTACCAGCAGGATCTTCATCGTTATCACAGTCGCTGAGTCAGAACCAGAACCTTTCAGGAGGGAGATTTGGTGCTTCGGCTCATCCAAGATCAGACTGATATGCATAAGTTATCCCCACCTTGGGAGGGGCCTTTTGTAGTCAGCAAGAATCTGCACAACGGGTTATACTATCTGATCGATATTCGAGAGCATAAGGACTCACGCACATCAGAGGAGGAGACCAACAGGCCATGGAACATAGATCATCTTCGGCCTTATTATACCTAAGCCACTGGCTCTACTTATGTACATATTACAGCGATGTATATATTAACTATAATAAACCAGAACCTCAGCCAAAGTGGGGTATCTGTTCTTTTACATCATGCGTGGTTACACGGAGTTGTTTTAAAGCGGCTTCCGGTTTACCCCTTGAGTTCACTTTGCTAAAAGCATTGTGTCATATCACTTGGAGGATTGGTCGTGTCCGAACCAATGACATGCCTCTTGATAGGCGAGAGCCACCAGATCACTTGGGGACTTGGTCACGTCTGAACCAGTCATGCCTCTTGATCGGCCAAAGGCCACAGAATCACTTGGGGGCTTGGTCGAACCCGAACCATGACCATGCCATTTGGTCGGCAAAAATGCCACAGAATCACTTGAGGACCTGGCTGACTAGAACCATAGTTACACCTAATGGGAGCTTGGCCGTGTTTGGCCATGGTAACACCATTTGATCAGTTTAAATAAACCTTTTTTAACAAATGGTTTTTCATTACTTTTTCTTCACACTTTTCTTTGGAGGGGTTTTTTTGTTTTCTATTGCGTTTTTTAAACCGACAAAGTTTTTAGCTAATTGATTGACGGAACATAGTTCACGTCAATCCGGACACTATTTGCCCGGTTTAATCCTTGTTGTTAACATCCTTTTACGGAGTAACACGGTGTTTATGATAACCCGGCACGGTTTACATGATAAACCAGCGTTATATGTACATACAAGAACTATTATCTTCTCCAACAGTGGGCTTGCAAAGACTCCTCTTCAAGTTTGGCAAAGCCAACTACATACTCAACAATGGCAGGTATTATGTATCTCAAAATTTTGATCATATACTTGAAATTTTTGTTTTGTATGTTTTGATTTCAGATATATAGACATCATATTCCGCCGGACGGTACAACCGCGGTGGCACTTGACGAATTTATCATTTCAGAAAGTGTTTTGGAAAGTTCATTACCACAGGAAGAACAAATTATGCACGAAGGCATATCAACATCAAAGGTAGCAGCTAGCCTATTACAAGGCAACATGGTGCCCATAATAATATAATTGTTTTTCACAAAGGAGAGGCAGTTTTAAAACCGGCTTCCGGTTCAAGCTTGGTCACCAGCCTGGCCTGATGGTTGTGGGTCATCCTGCGCCGCTTCAGCCTCCGGTTCTCTACCCAGTGGCTAGAAATCCACAGTTGTCTAGTCGATTCCCATTAATGCTTGAAAAACAGCTTCATCATGGATCAGCAATGACGGGTCAATATCGGGAGCGTAAGTATGCTTACTGATTGGAGGAATCAGATTTTCCGATTCATGAATTGGTGCAGCTATTCGCTTGTTCTGACTATCATATTGCGCCTGATAACGAGACAAGTCTGCTTCCTCAGCCAACTGACAAGCCAGCGGACGTACCTCCCGGTTTATGGTGCGCAGATCCGCTTCAACAAATTCTGACCCATCTTCCTTCAAGCTGGGATAGCCCTGAGCCGCTTCAATATGATCGAAATCTGGCACCCAGGCCTTTGCCCGGATCAAGGCATTGATTGCGCCGGTTCGAGCAGCAGATTTCTTTAGCTCTTCAACCCGGGCAGGAAGCACTCACAGTTTCATCAAAGTATCTTGAATCAAAGTGGGCACCGGTTTGTTATGAGACGCTGTACAGATGATCCACTGGGCACCAGTATACAATTGTTCAACCAATGTATAGGCGGCTTTCAATTTCTTCCGCACATCTGACCCCAAGTGACCAATGCGTGTCCCTGAAATGCCATAAAAGTTAAATAAACCGGCAACTTGGTAAGAAGGCAGAGACAATTCAGAAGGCAAGCTGGCTTACCAAAGATAGCAGTGGTCATGGCATGCACGTGCCGCTTTATGCTGGTCAGTTCGTTTGTCACTGGTTTTAGCGCAGCCTCAGCACCCTCTGCTTGTTTGATCAAAGCGGATTTTTCAGTGGCCCAATCTGCCTGTTTCTTCTTGAAGTTCTCCTTAAGCTGCTCCATGACGCTTAAAGCGCTGGTTAGTTCCTCTTTTGCTTTGGAGGTTTCAGCTTGTTGGGTTTTCAGATTTTCTAGGAGGTCGGCGATTTGGTTTTCCTTCATCTTCAGCTCGCCCTTCATGCACACAATTATACGCTTCAACAAAACGGTCCAAGGATTGAAGTACCAACCACATAACAAGTTATGCACTTGGTACTTGGGGGCTAATGCATATTCGATCTTCATCTTTCAATTGCTTGCAATGTCCCAAGATCAATACAAGTATTCAACTTGGCACTTGGGGGCTAATGGCTATTTGCTCGTATATATTCTGATGTGGCAGTTTCAATTGCTTAAAGTACCGGTTTAACTACGCTAAGTTGAACCGGCCCTTGGGGGCTACATCAGCAAATTACAAAGCATCAAGATCTATATTCATAAGTCCCGGTTTGAAAGAATATTACAAACCGTCGCTTTAGGGGCTAGGAGAGCCAGCAAGAATGGAAGCATACAAGCAGGAAGGAGCATATGGAAGTTACCTCATATTTATCTTTCATCATATTAACCAGACCGGCTTCATAGTCACGACTGGTATACAACCGGTTCAGATAGCCGGAATGGATATCTTGGGCTTTCAGAGCAGCATAAGTCGTCAGATCAGGGTTCCACTTGCCTTTGCCAAAGGTAGCAAATTCTTCCTTGGCAGAATGTTTGGACAAAGCGATAAGATTGCTTGGCTCAGTATGGCCAGTGCCAGTAATAACGAGCTCATCATCCTGAGTACCGCCGGTTTGCACTGGAGCTGCTGGCCTGTCAGTAGGTTTTGCTGGACCGGTGGAGCTTTCAAACCGGATGGAGTCTGTGGGCTCATTGACAGGGCCTAAGGCATCAGCAGATCTCTCTTTAGCAATAATATCGTCGTTTTGCGGCGGTGGATCATTGGGTATATCCTCAGGAATAGCCGTTTCAAGATCGACTGTCTTGCCTGGCTCAAGAACGGCGTCTTCTTCGGCCGCTTTGTCCAGGCGGGCTTTCTTGCTTGGCCTCGGTTTGGCCTTGAGAAGAGTAACAAAATCAAATATAGCATATGTTCTAAGGCGACGTACTGCAAATATCACAATAAGTGTAGCTTACCCAAGCACCGTTTTGAGCGGTGGCAGCTGAGTAGCCGATGACTCGCCAGAAGATGAGTGGGAAGTAAGCTGGTAATCGGAGTCAGACGGATTAAGAGGTTGACGAAAGCAGCCCGCTTTAGGACAAGCACTGACAAGCAAATTAGAGACCTCTGAATGGCGTTTCCGAACCGGACTGTTCGGTAAGCCGACGGAGGTAACTACCTGGCCGCTGTGCCGGGTTGTGCGACGGGCTTCGTGTTGTTGGGTCTTCATAAGAAAGTTAGGATCCAGATAAGCAAGAGGATGAGAAAATTTAACTTTCCGGTTTGCCTGACGGATTTTTTGTGAAGGCAAAGTTTCTGAATCGGAAGAGAGAATAATTACCTCTGCAACATCCGCTTGGCTGGCTTCGGCATCATCGTGACAAATATCATCATCAACAAGACGTATGAAAAATAAACCAAGTGAGTCAAGCTCTACCTCAAGATCCGGATTATCCACATCATCATCAGGGGCCGGATTAGAAGATGTCGTGGTTCTTTTCCTGTCGGTAGTCTTCTTCACAACTTTAGTCTTTTGCCGAGTTGCTCTTTCCGGTTTGGCTCGTTTTTCGGGTTTCTCCTGCAGCAGTTTTTTGCTCCAAAACAGATCATTGCCCTGATTGCACATACACTGATATTAAACAATGACCAGGCATATCAATAAACAGATTCAGCAAAGGAAAAAGTAAAAGTCTTACAGCGGGCGGTTTATTGGTAGCACAGAAGGGAAGCAAGCCGGTTTTAGCGCAGACGTGTTCCGGTTCATTCAACATCTTGTTCACAGCCTCTGTGATTTCTTCATCAGAGAGCTGGATTTTTGAATGCCGCAGTGGGTCATCAACATTGTCAGTATACTCGCACATCAAACTGGAGCGCTGACTAAGGGGCAGTATGCTCCATGATATCCAACAGCGAGCAAGATCAACCCCTGTTAAACCGTTGGCCATAAAGGCTCTGAGCTTTGACAGTTGGGGAGCATACTTGCTTCTCTCCTGGGCGGTCAATCTTTGAGGAAACGGGTGTGTATTGCTGAGCCGCTCCGGACGAAAGCCAGGCAAGGGATTCCCACCAGCAGGGGAGGTTCTTTGCAGTAGAACCATGTCTGATTCCATTCTTTAGGGTGGCTGTGCAGCTTGGCGTGAGGGTATGTGACCTCTTTCCTTTTCTGAATCGCCACACCACCCAACTCCGTATTAGAGCCATCAGTAAATTCAGTACAGCGGTTCAAATGGAAAAGGTCTCTGAACAGTTCCACTGTGGGCTCTTCTTGAAAGAATACCTCACAGAGCACTTGGAAGTGACACATATTTGTAACAGAGTTGGGGCCAGTGTCTTGTGGATGGAGTTGGAAATCGCCTAAAACATCCCGGTAAAATTTAGAACCGGGTGGCTTAAAGCCCCGAGCTAAATGATCTACAAACACAACAACCTCTCCTTCTCGAGGTGTAGGAGGGCACTCTTTGCCAGGAGCCCTCCAATGGATGGTATCTTTGCTGCCTAAATCGCCAATTAGGACTAAATCGTCCAGTTCAGCCTCTGTGACGCGAGAAGGAACCCAATTGCACTCATATACTTGCTTGGCCATGATGGAATCTGCAAGGTAGAAGATGCCGGTTCAAAAATAAATTTGATCAAGGTGCGTTAGTATGTGCACTGTTAAACCGCAGACAGAACTATCTGAACCGGATTTTCATGAAGCAACCCATCTGGCGGTTCAACCAGGGGATTAATAGCATACACCGGTTTGGAAAATTTTCTCTAAGGTTAAACCCCTGATCTAAGCATTGGAAAGCTAAGGTTGCGGATGGACAAGTACGCAGAAACAGGTTTCACAAGATTTATTTACGGTATTGGATCTGAAGCAAGTTCAGAAAAAGGGGATAAATGCTTAGAAATTCAAAAGGAGAAGTACCGAACTTATAAGCAAAGTGTTCACATAGATCTACAACTTTGAGATGCATAAGTGAAGGCGAAGGTCAAAACAACTATCATTGCACAGAATAAAGGTTTGCGGATTCATCTAACAGATCTGTCGCAGGAGCAAGAAGCAGATGATGAACACGGAAGAACTATGAAACCCTAAAACAGATCCGCGGGGGAAAGGATGGAAGGATTACCGGAGCTGCGAAAGACGCAGAAGATGGCCGCGATGCTCTGGTGCACCCAGGTTGATGCAGCGGCCGAGCTTGAGGCAGAGGTCGACGGTGGCGGCGGAGCTCTGAAGTCAGGCGTTGCGGGGAAGACGAAGCAGAAGCGGAAGAAGGGAAAGAAGAAAGGAAATGACCCTTTGGTCCTATTTATAAGGCAAAAAGACGTGCGTCAGGCGCGATAATCAAGGAGCCACGAAATGGAGCTGTCGCCTCGATTTCCGCAGAGAAATTAGATAAAGAAGCGCAATGGGTATCTTCGTCATGACAGGTGACGTCACGTCGGTTTACAGTAATCAGAGAAGATGACATCATGGCGGTTTACCAGTTTATGAGAAGACATTGAAGATAAAGCTTTTTGGTAAAGGATTGACATGAACCCGTTCAAATCAATCTGGGGCCTAATGTTGGGGATATTACTGCTGGGCGTAAACCGGCCTATCTGGGCCGGGTCAACTTCATCAGTAGCACCAAAGTGATAGAGCCCAAGAGGGCAGATGAGGGCCTAAGGCCCATAGCCGGTTCAAGACTTGTAGCAGTAAACCGGAATTTGTATATAAGCTTGTATTGTAAGTTAGGAATAAAGAGAGACCAACCCGGATACGAATATCGACCGGTGTTGGACTCTGTGAACCGACGGGTGTCACCCATGTATATCAGGGGACGACCCAGCGGCGGTTCAAGGACAGAGACAACAACTCGAGACATAGGCGAAGCTTGTTTTCTCCCTAGTCATCGAAATCCCATCAATTCCATCACAACTAGACGTAGGCTTTTACCTTCATGGAAGGGGCCGAACTAGTATAAAACTCTCTTGCGTCCTTGTGTCCGCTTTAACCCCTTCAAGCTAACCCGTCGCGATGGCTCCATGACTAAGTCCTTTCTCTAGGACATCTGCCGTGACAAAACCACGACAATTACACTGTGGTGTTCCAGGTGGCGTGAGTAGTGAAAATATTTCACATTGTTTTAACTGAAGGCCAAACTCGTAACTCAAATATTTTACTTCCGCGATCATATCGTAGAAACTTTTATTTTTGTTAGGATGATTCTCCGCTTCACTCTGAGATTCTTTGAACTTTTTAAATGTTTCAGACTTGTGTTTCATCAAGTAGATATACTCATATCTGCTCAAATCATCTGTGAAGATCAGAAAATAATGATACCTGCCGCGAGCCTCAATATTCATCGGACCACATACATCAGTATGTATGATTTCCAACAAATCCGTTGCTCGCTCCATTGTTCCGGAGAACGGCGTCTTAGTCATCTTGCCCATGAGGCATGATTCACAAGCATCAACTGATTCATAATCAAATGATTCCAAAAACCCATCAGCATGGATTTTCTTCATGCGCTTTACACCAATATGACCTAAACGGTAGTGCCACAAATAAGTTGCACTATCATTATTAACTTTGCATCTTTTGGCTTCCATATTATAAAAATGTGTATCACCACGATCGAGATCCAAAAACCATTTTCATTGGGTGTATGACCATAGAAGGTTTTATTCATGTAAACAGAACAACAATTATTCTCTAACTTACATGAATAACCGTATTGCAATAAACATGATCAAATCATATTCATGCTCAACGCAAACACTAAATAACATTTATTTTAGGTTTAACACTAATCCCGAAAGTATAGGGAGTGTGCGATAATGATCATATAAATCTTGGAACCATTTCCAATACACATCGTCACTTCACCCTTAACTAGTCTCTGTTCATTCTGCAACTCCCGTTTCGAGTTACTATTCTTAGCAACTGAACTAGTATCAAATACCAAGGGGTTGCTATAAACATTAGTAAAGTACACATCAATAACATGTATATCAAATATACCTATGTTCACTTTGCCATCCCTCTTATCCGCCAATTACTTGGGGTAGTTCCGCTTCCAATGACCAGTCCCTTTGCAATAGAAGCACTCAGTTTCAGGATTAGGTCTAGACTTGGGTTTTTTTCACTTGAGCAGCAACTTGTTTGACGTTCTTCTTGAAGTTCCCCTTTCTTCCCTTTGTCCCTTTACTTGAAACTAGTGGTTTTGTTTACCATCAACACTTGATGCTTTTCTTGATTTCTACCTTCGTCGAGTTCAGCATCACGAAGAGCTTGGGAATCGTTTCCGTTACCCCTTGCATATTATAGTTCATCACGAAGTTCTACTAACTTGGTGATGGTGACTAGAGAATTCTGTCAATCACTATTTTATCAGGAGGATTAACTCCCACTTGATTCAAGCGATTGTAGTCCCCAGACAATCTGAGCACATGCTCACTGCTTGAGCTATTCTCCTCCATCTTTTAGCTATAGAACTTGTTGGAGACTTCATATCTCTCAACTCGGGTATTTACTTGAAATATTAACTTCAACTCCTGGAACATCTCATATGGTCCATGATGTTCAAAATGTCTTTGAAGTCCCGATTCTAAGTCGTTTAAGCATGGTGCACGAAACTATCAAGTAGTCGTCATATTGAGCTAGCCAAACGTTCATAACATCTGCATCTGCTCCTGCAATAGGTTTATCACCTAGCGGTGCACCAAGGACATAATTCTTCTATGCAGCAATGAGGATAAACCTTAGATCACAGATCCAATCCGCATCATTGCTACTAACATCTTTCAACTTAGTTTTCTCTAGGAACATATCAAATATAAAACAGGGGAGCTAAACGCGAGCTATTGGTCTACAACATAGATATGCTAATACTACCAGGACTAAGTTCATGATAAATTTAAGTTCAATTAATCATATTACTTAAGAACTCCCACTTAGAAAGACATCCTTCTAATCTTCTAAGTGATCACGTGATCCAAATCAACTAAACCATGACCGATCATCACATGAAATGGAGTAGTTTTCAATGGTGAACATCACTACGTTGACCATATCTACTATATGATTCACGCTCGACTTTTCTGTCTGTGTTCCGAGGCCATATCTGCATATGCTAGGCTCGTGAAGTTTAACCTGAGTATTCTGCGTGTGCAAAACTGGCTTGCACCCATTATAGATGGACATAGAGCTTATCACAGCCGATCATCACGTGGTGTCTGGGCACGACGAACTTTGGCAACGGTGCATACTCAGGGATAACACTTTTATCTTGAAATTTAGTGAGAGATCATCTTATAATGCTACCGTCATAACTAAGAAAAGTAAGATGTATAAAAGATAAACATCACATGCAATCAAAATATGTGACATGATATGCCCATCATCATCTTGTGCCTTTGATCTCTATCTCCAAAGCATCGTCATAATCTCCATCATCACTGGCATGACACCATGATCTCCATCATCTTGATCTATATCAATGTGTCGTCACATGGTCGTCTCGCCAACTATTGCTCTTGCAACAATTGCTATCACATAGTAAGGCTTCTGCCAATTGCCGATAACTTCAACAAAACATGATCATCTCATACAACAACTTATATCTCATCATGTCTTGACCATATCACATGACAAGATGCCCTGCAAAAACAAGTTAGACGTCCTCTACTTTGTTGTTGCAAGTTTTACATGGTTGTTACGGGTTGAGCAAGAACCGTTCTTACCTACGCATCAAAACCACAACGATAGTTCGTCAAGTTAGTGCTGTTTTGACCTTCTCAAGGACCGGGCGTAGCCATACTCGGTTCAATTAAAGTTGGAGAAACTGACACCCGCCAGCCACCAGTGTGCAAAGCACATCGGTAGAACCAGTCTCGCATATGCGTACGCGTAATGTCGATCTGGGCCGCTTCATCCAACAATACCGCTGAACCAAACTATGACATGCTGGTAAGCAGTATGACTTGTATCACCCACAACTCACTTGTGTTCTACTCGTGCATATAACATCAACGCACAAAACCTGGCTCGGATGCCACTATTGGGGAACGTAGTAATTTGAAAAAATTTCTTACGCACACGCAAGATCATGGTGATGCATAGCAATGAGAGGTGAGAGTGTTGTCTACGTACCCTCGTAGACCTAAAGCGGAAGCGTTAGCACAACGCGGTTGATGTAGTCGTACGTCTTCACGATCCGACCGATCAAGTACTGAATGTACGACACCTCCAAGTTCAGCACACGTTCAGCCCGATGATGTCCCTCGAACTCCGATCCAGCCAAGTGTTGAGGGAGAGTTTCGTCAGCACAATGGTGTGGTGACGATGTTGATGTTCTACCGACGCAGGGCTTCGCCTAAGCACCGCTACAGTAATATCAAGGTGGACTATGGTGGAGGGGGGCACCGCACATGGCTAAAGGATCAAACGATCAATTGTTGTGTCTCTAGGGTGCCCCCTGCCCCCGTTTATAAAGGAGCAAGGGGGGGGGGGGTGCGGCCGACCAGGGAGAGGGCGTGCCAGGAGAAGTCCTACTCCCACCGGGAGTAGGACTCCCCCCTTTCCTAGTTGGAATAGGATTCGGGAGAAGGAAAGAGAGAGGAGAAGAATGAAAGAGGGGGCCGCCCCCCTTGCCCTAAACCAATTCCGTTTCGGCCTTGGGGGGGGGCCCACACTCCCCTTGCTTCCCTCTATTTCCACTAAGGCACATATAGGCCCATTAAGCTCCCGGGGGGTTCCGCTAACCTCCCGGTAATCCGGTAAAATCCAGATTTCACCCGGAACACTTCCGACATCCAAACATAGGCTTCCAATATATCAATCTTCATGTCTCAACCATTTCGAGACTCCTTGTCATGTCCTTGATGACATCCGGGACTCCAAACAACCTTCGGTACAACAAAACATATAAACTCATAATATAACCGTCATCGTAATGTTAAGCGTGCGGACCCTACGGGTTCGAGAACTATGTAGACATGTTCGAGACACGTCTCCGGTCAATAACCAATAGCGAAACCTGGATGCTCATATTGGCTCCCACATATTCTATGAAGATCTTTATCGGTCAAACCGCACAACAACATACACTGTTCCCTTTGTCATCGGTATGTTACTTGCCTGAGATTCGATCGTCGGTATCTCAATACCTAGTTCAATGTCGTTACCGGCAAGTCTCTTTACTCGTTCCGTAATACATTTTTCCGCAACTAATTCATTAGTTGCAATGCTTGCAAGGCTTAAGTGATGTGCATTACCGAGAGGGCCTAGAGATACCTCTCCGACAATCGGAGTGACAAATCCTAATCTCGAAATACACCAACCCAACAAGTACCTTTGGAGACACCTGTAGAGCACCTTTATAATCACCCAGTTACGTTGTGACGTTTGGTAGCACACAAAGTGTTCCTCCAATAAACGGGAGTTGCATAATCTCATAGTCATAGGAACATGTATAAGTCATGAAGAAAGCAATAGCAGAATACTAAATGGTCGTGTGCTAAGCTAACGGAATGGGTCATGTCAATCACATAATTCTCCTAATGATGTGACCCCGTTAATCAAATGACAACTCATGTCTGTGGTTAGGAAACATAACCATCTTTGATCAACGAGCTAGTCAAGTAGAGGCATACTACTGACAATCTGTTTGTCTATGCATTCACACATGTATTATGTTTCCGGTTAATACAATTCTAGCTTGAATAATAAACATTTATCATGATATAAGGAAATAAATAATAACTTTATTATTGCCTCTAGGGCATATTTCCTTCAATTGAAGCACTTGCGAAGCTGTGACACATGAAACACATCGTGAACATTTGAGAAGTTGGGCGGAAGCTCAAGTTGATAGGCGAGGTCGCCTCTTTTGTCAATGATCTTGAAAGGATCCACATATCTCGGGGCAAGCTTCCATTTGATACAGGACCGTTGAGTGTCTTTCATGGGAGAGACACGGAGATAGGCATGGTCTCCGATCTCGAAAGCTAAGTCACAGTGCTTGCTATCGTAGTAACTCTTCTGGCGCGATTGCGCGGCTTTGAGATTTTCACGGATGACTTTACACATTTCTTCAGCTTCTGTGATCAAGTCATTGCCAAGAAGTTGGTGTTCACCAGTCTCGGACCAATTTAGAGGAGTACGACACTTTCTGCCATAAAGAATTTCGAATGGTGCCTTGCCTGAACTTACTTGGAAGCTGTTGTTGTAGGCGAACTCGGCATATGGGAGGCAATCATCCCACTTCATACCGAAAGAGATGACACAAGCTCTGAGCATGTCTTCGAGGATTTGATTGACTCTCTCGACTTGGCCACTTGTTTGAGGATGGAAAGATGTGCTGAAGCGAATGTTGGTGCCCATGGCCTTCGGGAAGGAGTCCCGGAACTTGGAAGTGAAAATGCTTCCGCGGTCTGAAGAGATCAATTGCGGAATTCCGTGCAACGACACAATTCTGGAGGTGTATAGCTCAGCCAACTAAGCTGCCATGATAGATTCTTTGATTGGAAGGAAATGAGCCACTTTTGTAAGCTTGTCAATGACAACGAAGATAGCATCACTCCCATGCTTGGACATGGGGAAGCCAGTGACAAAGTCCATTTCGATATGATCAAACTTCCATTCTGGAATAGCAAGAGGTTGGAGGAGACCAACTGGTCATTGATGTTTTTCTTTCACCCTTCGACCGACATCACATTCATTCATGAATTGAGAAATCTCTCGCTTCATTCGAGTCCACCAATACGACTGCTTGAGATCATGGTACATCTTCGAACTGCCTGGACAAATGGAAAGAAGGGAATTGTGCACTTTGTTCATTATGACCTTCCTTAGATCATCTTTAGGACCACAATCCAGTCCTCGAAGAATAATGTGTCCTTGTCATCAATGCGATAACACTTGTATTTGGGTAAGCCCTAGGCAATACCATGTTTCACCTTCTTCACCATAGTATCAAGGAGTTGTGCCTCACGAATTTGGTCTTCCAAAGTTGGAGTGACTTGAAGGTTGGCAAGAAAACCTTGTGGAACAACATGGAGGTTGAGCTTTCGAAAGCTTCACAAAGATCGGGTTGGAATGGCTTGAGAATTAAGTTGTTGCAATAAGCCTTTCCGCTCAAAGCATCTGCAATCACATTCGCCTTGCCTGGAGTGTATTCAATACTTGGATTGTACTCTTGAATCATTTTGACCCAACGAGTTTGCCGGGGGTTGATGTTGGGTTGAGTGAAGATATATTTGAGGCTCTTGTGATCGGTGAAAATGTCCACTTGCCTTCCCAACAAGAGATATCACCATGTTATTAATGCATGTACAACTGCCACCAACTCAAGACCGTGAGTGTGGTAGTTCCATTCATTTGGATTCAACTAATGAGAAGTATAGGCCACAACTTTCTTCTCTTGCATTAACACAGCACCGTTACTGTCGGTGTCAAAACCGGCGGATCTCGGGTAGGGGGTCCTGAACTGTGCGTCTAGGATCGATGGTAGCACGAGGCAGGGGACACGATGTTTACCCAGGTTCGGGCCCTCTTGATGGAGGTAATACCCTACGTCCTGCATGATTGATGTTGATGATATGAGTGTTACAAGAGTTGATCTACCACGAGATCGTAGAGGCTAAAACCCTAGAAGCTAGCCTATGGTATGATTGTTGTATATCTCCATCGACTAGCCTGGCCTCGGTTTATATAATCCACCAGAGGCCAAGGATAACAAGAGTCCTAGCCGAATACGCCGGTGGGGTGGAGTCCTTGTCTTGATTGCCAAGTCTTGTGGAATCTTCCTTGTATGCGGCAGCTGTCTGAACTGGCCCATGAGTATGCGGCCATGGGGGTCCTCGGCCCAATCCAACTGATCGGGAGACGAAGTGATGAGTACCCTAGTCCAGGACACCGTCAGTAGCCCCCCGAACTGGTCTTCAAGTTAGGGACGCTCCTTGATTCTTTCGAACTGTTCTTCATCTTTGGTTGACGGTCTTGAAAACTAGTTCAACAAATCTTATCATCTTCGATCTTGAGGATCGCCGAAATGCATCCGGCGAGTTTACACGTCGGGTATCCGAGGAGCCCCTTTAAGTTTCCGGCCTTTATCAATGCCTTGTTATTTTTATGCCACACCTCGGGTTTGAAGTTGTCCTCGGGAGGCAGTGTCCTCTTGCGTCCGAGCTCTAATGCCGGACTGCATTCGAGGTATCTTTTGCAGCCGAGCACCAATGCCGGACCGCTTCCGAGCTCCAACGCCGGAATGTATCCGAGCTCCAACGCCGGACTATGTCCAAGCTCCAACGTCGGACTATATCCTAGATCCAACGCCGGACTATATCCGAGCTCCAACGCCGGACAGTGTCCCAGCTCCAACGCCGGACTATATCCGAGGTGTCATATCACCTTGATTCAAAAAAGTTGAAGGAGTTTTGCCGAGCTTAATGCCGGAAATGCCCTCTATGGAGCCAGCCACTAGCGCCCGAGCTTTATGCCGGACTGCTTCCGAGGTGGTGCACCACCCCGACTGTGGGCCGATTTTTTGTCAATATTTTTTATTATTGCAATTTATACTCTGCCGAGATATATGGACAGTAGCCCTCAAGCTGTGTATCGGTTTAAAATCCGAGATGCACCTGAAGGATGACGTAAGACCGCTGATCTGAGTAGCCGCTGAGACTCAGGTTGATTTGTAAAATCAGCCTGAGGATCAAGTCCTAGCTCGGCAGGATACTTCGGGACACAAAAAGCGGCGTGCTCAGTCCTCGAGACTCAGGTTGGGTGCGGCCGACCAACCTGAGGATCAAAATCTCCTCGGAAACTGTATTGCACTTAAATTTTTCTGCATTGGATAGGCAATGCAGTAGCCCCCGAGACACTGGTCGGGTGGCAACACCAGATCAGGGGATCGATGTGCCCCTTTAATATTTGTAAATAATAAGCCCAAAGCCCAGTAGCCCCCGAGCCTTAATGCGGGCACGGGTGGCCGAATTAAGGATCAGTATCCATAGTAAAATCACAAATTATGTGTAATGACTCTATGTATCCAAGTACTTTACGTCATTAATGCTCGGATCCGCATTGTACAAAACTTTGTTGACCGACCATCGGCTTCCACCTCCTCAGCCAGTAGCCGAGGAGTGTTTGTCCTACTTTATAAAGCCTTTATGAGGGCAAAGATTTACGACAAACAAGGCAATCTGGCCATACGGTTTTATAAACAAAGATACGCAGAGAGATATGTTATATTACGGTTTAACATAAGAAATGTCTTCCAAAGAAAATAGTCCCGCTATCGGTTTATTTCGTTGGGTTGTCATGCAAAGCATGATCATGAAACCTCAACTCTAATGTAAGAGAAAAATATCCAGGATTTAGTTTGGGAGGCCAGTTAATAGCCCCTGGTAGTGTTCGGCGACAGTCGAGGTCAAGCCGTAAAAACTTCGGCCATTGTTATGAGTGGCCCGTCATTTAACATAGTCATCAGATCGCTGACCACTTTACACTTATTGTGACAGTCAGTTTTCGTCTTTCTCCACTAAGGTGCTTAACTGTGTGAGCTGGAAGAAAAATCGCAGTGGTTCTCCCTTTGCACGCCTAGCTGAACAAAGCAGAACGTAGGAAGCAAGTGCAGGAGCCGGGCAACCCAACTATTGATCGAAGACACAATTCGAAACCGATGCATATATAGCAATATCCGAGAATATTTTTGTCGAATCTATAAAGGTTTCCAACATTGCACTGCGAGACTTGTGCTAAAAACACACAAATAGTTTAAAAGTGCCATAAGCTTGGAAAACCAAAAAACGCCAGTAAAAACTTGACATCCGAACAAGATCAAGTGTTCGGTGCCAGTCCGAAAATTGGTCTTAGAAAAAGAAGAGTGCTTCTGTCGTGCTTTAACATTACACATCCGATCTCAAGACTTCAAGCGGGTCAGCCTACGGCAGCAGCCTCCTATCCCAAAGGCGGAGTGCTTCTCGTTAGACCAGTTTAGCAAACTAAACTCGAGCGGTCACTAGAGAGAAAATGGGTTATCTGTCTATTGACCACACACTCACATCGAAAAAGGAGCGATAGAAAAAGACTTTGCAACGACCAAGAAGAAAACACATTTACTATAAAATAGCTCATATAAATTTTAAGAGCCCCCATGTGACTTGGGTAAAAGATTTTTTGTATAATGATTGTATGTACCGAAGTACTTATATCATATCTTTGTTCAACCGAACTTTAAATGCGTCTTAACCGACCGTCGACTTCTCCCTCTTCGGTCAAGGACCGAAAAGTGTTATGTACTCCACCTGTCGAGAATATCGATAGTGTTTCTGATAACCAGGCAACTGGGCCATAAGGCTGTAACAGACAAAGAGCGCTCAGGGAACTTATGCTATATTGTAACGCCCCAGATATAACTTTCCCAATTTGTACTCCAACTCTTGCCGTTTCCGGCGTTAAGTTATATATATTTCTTGGGTTCGGGTCTTTGGCTCCGTGTGTTGTTTTCATTTTCTTGCATCTCATATCATGTCATCATGTGCATTGCATTTGCATACGTGTTCATCTCATGCATCCCAGCATTTTCCCCGTTGTCCGTTTTGCATTCCGGCGCTTCGTTCTCCTCCGGTGGTCATTTCTAGCTTTCCTTCGTGTGTGGGGATTGAACATTTCCGGATTGTACCGAGACTTGCCAAGCGGCCTTGGTTTACTACCGGTAGACCGCCTGTCAAGTTTCATACCATTTGGACTTCGTTTGATACTCCAACGGTTAACCGAGGGACCGAAAAGGCCTCGTGTGTGTTGCAGCCCAACACCCCTCCAATTTGTCCCAAAACCCACCAATCTTTGCTCCATCATCTAGAGCATTCGATCACGATCGCGTGGCCGAAAACCGCACCTCATTTGGACTCTCCTAGCTCCACTTATGCCTATAAATACACCCCCTCCAAATTAGGATCTCTCCCTTCCCCCGAAACCCTAAAAATCCCATCGCGCGCCGCCGGACATTTTTCCCGCCGACGGACATGTCCGGGCCGCCTGTCCGCCGCCACGTGCCGCGCCGGGGTTCGCCCGCGCCCCCGGTCCACATCGTCGCGCCCGCCGGCCCGCAGGCCCATGCGGGGCCCTCCCCAGCCCACGTCTGCGCCGCCGCCCCGCCTTCGTCTTCTTCCCTGCGCGCCGCCCACTGGCCGCCGCGCCACCGCGGATCCACGCCGCGCCGCCCTTCTTCCTCGTCGTCGGCGGACGCCACCGCTGCCGCGCGAAGCTCGCCGCGAGCCACCGCTCCACCCCGAGCCGTAGGCCGCTCCGCCGCCCCCCTCCACGGCGAGCACCGGCGCCGCCCGACCTCTTCCTCACCGGCCCCGGCCTCTCCACCTCCAACTCCGGCCGGCCAACCTCGAAGAACGCGCCCGATGAGCAGTGCAGCCCCGATCTGGATCTAGATCTGAGCATATCGGTTGACTTTTTCTCCTCCAAACCCTAATTTTCGAGCATACTTTGACCTGCCATATCTCTGCATCCGTAGCTCCATTTTGGACATATAGTATATCAAAATGTTCTTCTCGACGAGTACATCATTTCATTACATTGAATCATTTTTATTTGAGTTCATCTTGATGCCTGAAATTCTGTTAGAAGGAGGCTTCGTGAGATAATTGTCAGATCTGCAAGTTCATCTTAGGCTTTTGTCATTTTTTTGCCATGATTGTTGTGTGCATGATATGCCTGTGAGTCCTTCATATGTTTTGTTAAGCATCTTGTTATCTTTCCAGAGGTGCAACCCATGCATTTTTAGGATGTGTGTGGTGACTTGTGCAAGCTTGCAAAGTGAGGCACCCGGTAAATCTGTTTTCAGGGACTTGGTTTTCACAAAGTCTGGGATTATTTAGTTCATGATGCCATATGTTCTTGTTGTTTCCTAGTGATCCGTGCCTTTTTTGAGGATGATCTGTAAAGGAGTTTTGTTAATCTTGTTATGCTCTATCCATCCGTGTCTTTACTTGCAATTATGGAGCACCCTAACTTGAGTCAATCGAGCTCTACTTTTGCTTCGTTGTGAATCTGGGCAGATCGTCAACTCGTTTGCGATTTTGCCGATGCTATTGTAATTGATCCATGCATGCTATGCCATTGTTCTTGCCATGTCTAGTTAGCATTTTGTGCCTTCTTAATGGATGTATGCTTGCCTTGCCATGACTTGCACCGTAGTGAGTGCATCGAGCTCGTTTACATGCCTGCACGAGTTATATTTTAGCATGTCTCAGTTTTCACTAAGTCTGAAAACTGATTGTGTTTTGGCTATGTTCGTGTGCTTGTTAGTATATTTTGTGAACCCTTTTGGCCCCAGGTCACTTTGGGTATTTTGTTAAGCTTGTTGAGTACCTCCATGCCATGTTCTTATTTATCTTAATTAGGCCATGTTTCATGTTGTTTTGCTGCTCTGAAGAGGGCTTCATGATCTGAAATTTCAGACAAGTGTTAATTTCACTAAGTCTGGAATCTGTTCTGCATTTGTGTTTTTGCCATGCTTGTTTGAACCTCATAATGGATGAATTGGTCGTGGCTCAGTGCTAGTCTTTTGTTAAGCATCTTGAATGCTTCCCTGCCATGTATTTTGTTTTCATGTTTGATTGCTGTAGCATGTTCATCTCATTAAATTTAGATGCCTACTTGTTGTAAATCGCAGACCGGTGTCATTCTTAAATCGCTTGCCATTTCCAAACCGTAACTCCGATTCCGGCATTCTTTATATCGTTTTCAAGCGATTTCATCCCATCTTTCCAGTGGCACACTTGGTTTTCCAAGCTGAGGCCAGGTTCATGCATTTCCTATTATATCTTGTATTTTGCATCCCGCATCGCATCCCGCATAGCATACCATCTTTGCATCTTATTGTTTGAGTTTGCACGTGGTTGATTGTATCCTTGTTGCTTGTTTGTCTTGTTTGGGTAGAGCCGGGAGACAAGTTCTCTAACGAGGAGCCCGTTGAGTTTGCTTTTGAGGATCCAGTCAACTCTGACAGCTTTGCAGGCAAGATGATCATACCCTCGAAATCACTACTATCTTTGCTATGCTAGTTTGCTCGCTCTTGCTATGCCAATGCTATGATGCCTACCTTTTGCTTGTCAGCCTCCCAATTGCCATGTTGAACCTCTAACCCACCTTGTCCTAGCAAACCGTTGATTGTTTATGTTACCGCTTGCTCAGCCCCTCTTATAGCGTTGCTAGTTGCAGGTGAAGATTGGAGCCGTTCCTTGTTGGGACATTTATTTACTTGTTGGGATATCATTATATTGCTATGTTATCTTAATGCATCTATATACTTGGTAAAGGGTGGAAGGCTCGGCCTCTCGCCTAGTGTTTTGTTCCACGCTTGCCGCCCTAGTTTCCGTCATATCGGTGTTATGTTCCCGGATCTTGCGTCCCTCACGCGGTTGGGCTATAATGGGAACCCCTTGATAGTTTGCCTTGATTAAAGCTTTTCCAGCAATGCCCAACATTGGTTTTACCATTTGCCACCTAGCCTCTTTTTCCCTTGGGTTTCCGGAGCCCGAGGGTCATCTTTATTTTAGCCCCCCGCGGGCGAGTGCTCCTTTGAGTGTTGGTCCGAACTAGAGTCCCGTGCAGCGCCCCCTCGGGGAAACTCGAGGTTTGGTTTTAGTTGTATGGAGAGCTCATCTGAGTGTGCCCTGAGAATGAGATATGTGTAGCTCCTATCGGGATTTGTCGGCACATTCGGGCGGTGTTGCTGGTCTTGTTTTAACCTGTCGAAATGTCTTGTTGTACCGGGATACCGAGTCTGATCGGTGTGTCTTGGGTGGAGGTCTATTCCTTCGTTGACTGTGAGAGCTTGTCATGGGCTAAGTTGGGATTCCCCTGCAGGGATTGAACTTTCGAAAGCCGTGCCCGCGGTTATGGGCAGATGGGAATTTGTTAATGTCCGGTTGTAGATTACTTGAACATAAACTTAATTAAAATGAATCAACCGTGTGTGTTACCGTGATGGCCCCTTCTCGGCGGAGCCCGGGAAGTGGACACGGTGTTGGAGTAATGCTTGCGCAGGTTGTTCCTTTAGATTCTCGCTCGCGCTTTGCCTCCTCTTCTCGCTCTCTTTTGTGAATAAGTTAGCCACCATATATGCTAGTCGCTTGCTGCAGCTCCACATATATTTGCCTATCCTTCCTATAAGCTTAAATAGTCTTGATCGCGAGGGTGCGAGATTGCTGAATCCCTGTGGCTCACAGATAATATAACTCCAGATGCAGGTCCAGGTGTTTCCGCTCCAGGTGACGAGTACGAGCTGAAGTGGGAGTTCGACGAGGACTCTCAGCGTTACTATGTGTCTTTTCCTGATGATCAGCAGTGGTGCCTAGTTGGGGTTCGATCGGGCCGTGTTGCATGTTGGGTTTTCTTCTATTTTGGCGCCGTAGTCGGGCCATGAGTGTTTGGATGATGTATGTTATTTATGTACTTTGATGTGACGTGGCGAGTGTAAGCCAACTATGTATCTCCCCTTTTATTCTGTATATTACATGGGATGTTGTGATGATTGCCTAACTTGCGACATTGCTTTCAATGCGGTTATGTCTCTAAGTCGTGCCTCGACACGTGGGAGCTATAGCCGCATCGAGGACGTTACATATATTCCAGACGAAGTGTAAGAAGCATCTTCGAAGAAAATAGTACCCCCACCGATACCTTTCTTCGGTGCTCATTATTACTATGAGACTTGTGCAATAGATTTTTTGTACTCATGACTTACGTTGTGTGCCGACCATGATTGAAAACAATAAGAGCGCGCTTTCGGCTTCACCCAGTCTAAGGTCAGAGCTCGGAGGACCCGGTCGTGACAATCGCAGAGGTGCTCCCTTTACTCCCTAGCCGAACAATCGGGAACGTAGGGGTAAGCACATGAGCCAGGCAACCCAGCTTGCAAATCGCTTAAGTCAATATGGTGCATATTGTGGCGTAATACACGAACATGGAACGAAGCCGTACAAGTATAATCATATGCAAGAGGAAAAGCTTCATAAAGGAAGCCCCCAAATAAACGGGGTATTTGAATATGTGTGTCACAAACAAAGTTTGGACAAGGAAATTTTTTACAAGCAACTTCTTCCCAAAAAAGTATAATGCTTAGTCGAACCGAACACAAGTTAAAAATTAAAACTTTGAGCATGAAAGCGACTTAGCTGGTTAATGTGTTCGGCATTGATGACGCGGTCCGAGCTTGAAGCGGGACAAGGTTCCATCCCCCAAGCCGGTCCCGAGGTGGCGGAGCGGAGAGCTCGACACACCGAAGTGGTGACGTAGCACGGTCAATGCAGACTGGCAGAGTGATGCCGAAGTCCCCGGATCATTTTCCTGTGCACAAAAAGTAGTGCAAACCGGAGATAATAGTAATAATAATAATAATTAAAAAAATCGTTGCATAATAAATAATTTATGCGAAGTGAGTAATAAAAGAAATATGGCCTGGCACCGAAGTCAATGTCGATGCATGGCGTCGGCGTGATGCGGTAAAGGCGTGGCAAAGCCTGAATTGACAGGTCGGTCTGAGTTCCGGATGTGGCGTTCGCCGGAGTATGTACGAAAACTGACCGAACCACCACGCGACCGAGTCGTTAATGCAGCCATCATTTGATAGACCTGTGTACAGATGATGGACAAACCAGAGTAATAATTCCTTGGGAAAAATAAACCCAAACAAGCAAAAAAATACTAGGATTAATAGCACCTGGTTTATTTGTTGTAGCAATCCGAATAAAGGTGATTCCCAAAATTGGGACTCGATCCGCACACCCATTGCCTGAATGGCGAGAAAGCGACGGTATGGAGAAGCTAGCAAAGATTGGCTCGTCGAGGCAAAGCCCTCGGTCCAGCTAACATGACAGAGCTGGTCGGCTAGTGACGCCGAAGTCTCCGGAGTAGGTTGATGAAGAGATGGTGAAGCCCCCGGTCCAACCGAGATGTCGAAGCCTCGATGTCAGCCGATGAGTCGAAGTAGGTCGGCGTGATGGACACCAGCTTGATGAAGTGACCGTGCGGCGATGCCGGTATGCCCGCTCCGTGTAATCCGTGGGGCGGCGATGTTGGTGATGATTTATCCTTCGCGATGCCGAACTCTTGTTCGGCTTGCCGAGATGATGATCGAAGGAATTGAGCTCGGCTCAATAAAGCGGCGACGTGTGTAGCGCAGGTCGGCAGCCATGGAGCAATACCGCCAGACTGGTTTGACACCAGCGTGATGGTGAAGATTACCTCGAAGGAGGCTTAAAATTTTATGGGTACGTGTTTAAAAACAACGCACAATACCATAGAAGAAAATTCCTTAAAAATGGTTGTCCAATATTACGTTCATAAAGAAATATGAATTCGGGTCGGATCCGTATTCGCGCAGAAAATAGATCCGAAAATTGGTCCACTCATCGGAAGTTTCCCGGAGTTTGAACCATTGGATCGAGCTGAAATTTGGAGGGTTGGTAGACATGGGATTTCCGCAGTAGATGAACAGTTGGATCTTCCAAAGGACCTCCGAGCTGGTATCTGGAGACCATGCCCTACACTCGTCCAGATTCCCGTCCAGATTTGACAGGGCTCCGGTATATCGTAGATTGTCGGAGATTCCTTCATCGGAACTCGACGAAATTTTCCAGGGTTGTTGTAGACTCAATTCCGCACAATTCCACCAAAGGGATCGTCGAAGCGATGCTCTAAGATGTGGTGGCAGCGGATAAAAGTTTGCTGTTCGGAAAAACAGCACGGTCGCCTGAGGGGAATGTTGACGTTGAGCCCCCGAGCTCCATGGATGATTCCTCCATAATCTTGATAGAGATCGGAGTTGATGTTGATGAAGGCCCTCGTCCGAACATGATGATCGGAGATGGAGCATGGTCCTCGGTCGAGCCAAGGTGACCAGTCGAGCCGGTGACGAGGATGCCGGCATCGCAGTTGACCTGCAGACGAGCCATGGATCCTTTTGCCGATCAAACAGCGGAACTCTCATTGAAAGCACCAATGTCGGTGTCAAAACCGAAGAATCTCGGGTAGGGGGTCCCGAACTGTACGTCTAGGATTGATGGTAATAGGAGGCAGGGGACACGATGTTTACCTAGGTTCGGTCCCTCTTGATGGAGGTAATACCCTACGTTCTGCTTGATTGATATTGATGATATGAGTGTCTACCATGAGATCGTAGAGGCTAAAACCCTAGAAGCTAGCCTATGGTATGATTGTTGTATATCTCTGTCGACTAGCCTGTCCTCGGTTTATATAATGCACCAGAGGCCTAGGATAACACGAGTCCTAGCCGAATACGCCAGTGGGGTGGAGTCCTTGTCTTGATTGCCAAGTCTTGTGGAATCTTCCTTGTATGCGGCAGCTGTCCGAACTGGCCCATGAGTATGCGGCCATGGGGGTCCTCGGCCAAATCCAACTGATCGGGAGATGATGTGATGAGTACCCCCTAGTCCAGGACACCGTCAGTGACCTTGCAACGAGGCATCATAGAAAACTTCGTATGGCTTGGACTTATCAGGAGGAGTTTGGACAGGAGCTTTAACGAGTTTCTCTTTGAGAATGTTGAAAGCAACATCACACTCAGGAGTCCAGGAATACTTGGCATGCTTCTGGAGGAGGTCAGAAAGAGGTTTAGCAATCTTTGAGATATTCTCAACAAATCTTCGGCAATATCTTGCAAGCCCAAGGAAACTGCGGAGCTACTTGACATTCTGAAGAGGTTCCAAGTTGACAATTGCAGAAACCTTTTCCCGATTAACAGCAATGCCTTTGGCGGAGATGATGTGGCCAAGGTAAAGAACTTCATCAAGCC
Organism: Triticum dicoccoides; assembly: GCF_002162155.2. Taxonomy (NCBI): domain Eukaryota; kingdom Viridiplantae; phylum Streptophyta; class Magnoliopsida; order Poales; family Poaceae; genus Triticum; species Triticum dicoccoides. Next base: position 57,138,760 of record NC_041380.1, on the reverse strand, counting down.
AAAACTCACATTTGGAGAATTTTGCATAGAATTGATACTCTCTGAGCTTGTTGAGCACCAATCGCAAATGTTTGGCATGATCCTTCTTATTCTTGGAGAACACCAAGATATCATCGAGATACACCAGGACGAATTCATTGGTGTAGGGGTTGAAGATGAAGTGCATCATGTGAGAGAAAGTTGGAGGGGCAGTGACAAGCCCGAAAGACATGATAGTATATTCATAAGAACCAAAGCTTGTTCTGAATGTTGTCTTAGGGATATCTTCTTCACGAATGCGAATCTGATGATAACCCATACTGAGGTAAAGCTTGGAAAACACCTTTGCACCTTTGAGTTGCTCGAATAGCTCATTGATATTGGGAAGTGGGTAATTCTTCTTGATTATCTTCTTGTTCAATGGGTGGTAATCACGCAAAGTCGGTCTGTGCCATCCTTCTTCTGGACAAAAAGAACACCACAACCCCACGGAGAAAAACTTGGTCTGATCAGACCAAGACGCTCTTATTCATCGAGTTGTTTATTCAATTCTTTCAGCTCTTTCGACCCAAGCTTGTACTACAAAAAAAGACACATCCATGACATTTTGGGCCGAACAATTTTTTTTTCTGTCATACTTATGACACTTCTATGACGATAATTGTGACAAAACCCGATATCATCATAGATGTGGTGGGGTCCTACTTCTACGACAAAAAATCATGACAGAAAATGGGCTTTTCGTCCTGGGCGGGCTGGATACGCAGCTGCATGACATTCTTTGGGCCGTCCATGACGGAAAAAATCATGGTAGAACCGAGGGCGAGGAAAATATCGGGGAGTTTCCGGTTATGATGGGTGGTCGGGGCCGAGCGATGCGTGTTTCTCTCTACGTACACGCGTGTGTTCCAGTTGTTGGGCTCTAACTGAATCCGAGCGATTGCACTGTAGGCTACGCGTTACTGAACCCGAGCGATCGATCGATCCCTTGCTGTTAACTGAACCCGAGTGATTCCTTTGCTACTGCTGCTAACTAAAGCCGATCGAACGCTGCTCCCT
>NC_041380.1:57090791-57137391 GCF_002162155.2 Triticum dicoccoides | reverse complement strand
AGGAACCCGTTGTAGTAGAGGCCGTTGCCGCTGGATGAATAGTACCCCGATCGATCGAGCCGGTGGATGAACAGGACCCCATGGAGGGCTGGATGAATAGTAGCCAGTGGACGGCTGGTTGAACACTAGCCGGTGGAGGGCTGGATGAACAGTAGCCCGTGGAGGGCTGGTTGAACAGGACCCCAAGGAGAGGCCTGGTTAAACAGTAGCCGGTGGAGGAGCGCACAGTTGGAGGCTGGATGAACAGGAGCCCGTGGATGAACAGTCACAGGTGGAGGCTTGAGGAGGTCGACGTTGGATGAACAGGAGCCTGTGGAGGCTGAAGGGGGTCGGCGGTGGAGATGAACATTATCCCGTGGAGTCCCATTTTGTGGTATGCCACACCCCTCCCGATGAACAGGACCCTCGTTTCGACCGTAGCACTCCAACACAAGTCCGTTTCCTCCGTTTTGCGGTACGCCACACCCCTCCCGATCAACATGACCCTGTTTCCATCGTAGGAGGTCCGTTTTCTCCGTTTTGCCGTACGCCAGACCCCTCCCGATGAGCAGGATCCCGTTTCCATCGTGGCTGGTCGAACACAAGGCGGTTTCCTCTGTTTTGCGATACGCCAGACCTTGTTTCCATCGATTGTTCCGTCCAAGCCGGTTGGCTCCCGATGAACACGACGACGCATTCCATTCCGACCCAGCCGGTTGCCTCCCCATGATCACGACGACGGCGCAACTTCTCCATTCCGACCCAGCCATGTACTCGAGCCATGGTCGTACGTATGCGCGAGTAGGCATTCGAGACCCCTCCCGTATGTACTTACGTGGCCGTATTTTTTTTTCTTGCACCCTGGCCGCGGTACGTACCTGTACATGCTACGTGCGCGCCTGTACTATGACACGTGCGTGCCTCTACATCGACTGGTATGTACGTATACGTTTGTGACCAGAATGACAACGCTATGTATGCTTCGACCAGGTGGGTCCCAACTATCAGACACTTCCTTCCGTGCAAAGATGTAGCTGGTGGCTCCTAGCAGTCAGGGAGGAAACATTTTTTCACGAAATAGGGTGGCCCGTCCGGTGGGTCCATACTGTCAAGTGGAGGAATCATTATTTTCCGCGTAATAAGGAGGCACTTCCTTGTTGCGGCCGTGGACCCAGCTGTCAGCCTCTCCACGTACGGTACTCTTCCGATGGAAGTCGTTCCTGGACCATGTTGACCACGCCGCGCCGAGAGCACCAGGACGGTGGACAACGGCAAGGCCTGGGAAGGGGATGACGCGGAGCCAGGGAAGATGCGATAGTGGTTGCCCACGCGGAGAGGAGTACGAGGGTTCACTGGTTCGACTGCAGTGTGAGGTTGTTGTTGCCGCAGAATAACAGGGAGTGTGGGTGAGTAGAGGGATGGCCAGGCTAGCAGTGGGAGTAGTAGGGGGCTGTGAGGCCTCCGCGACATCACAGCCGGCCACGGGAGGCAGGAGCACGCAGCACAACCGACGCTGGTTTGGGCGGCTGGAGCAAGAAGACCAGAGGTTGAAGAAGCACTACGGCCGTTGGATGGACATTGTACGTTCACTGGAGCTAGAATCGTTCATATTGACTATGTTGACAAATCCCTCCATCCCCCGTCACTGGGCCCACTATGGTGGGTCCCAGCTAGCAGGGGGTATTTATTTTTTTGTGCGTAATAAGGAGGCACTTCCTTGCGTGCGAAGATATAGCTGGTGGGTCTGACCTGTCAGCTGGGGGAATGTTTTTTTCGCGAAATACTGAGGCCGTTCCGGTGGGTCCCAACTGTCAGGTGGAGGAATCATTATTTTGCGCATAATAAGGAGGCATTTCCTTGCGTGCGACCGTGGAACCAGATGTTAGTCTCTCCATGCACAGTCTACTTCTGATGGATGTTGTTCATTGACCACGTCGACCACTCTGCGATGAGCGCATCCAAGGTGGTGGACGACGGCGAGGCCCCGGACAACAACAAGCCTAAGATTAGGAGATGCGGGAGTAGAGTCGCAGATGGAGAGGTGTACGAGGGTTAACTGGTTCTGGTGCGGTGTGGTTCGGCCGTCGGTGGAGAAGAACAGGAGATGTGGAGGGGTGGAGGGATGGCCTGGCCAACAGTGGGCTAGCGCTTCATAGCGAAGTGTGCTAAATAGAGCTGCTAGCAGCAGGAGGCGGGAGCAGGTGGTCCCGGCAGCGCTGGAGGAAGAAGACGAGAGATTGAAGATGAATGACGGTCATTGGATGTAAATCCAACGGCTAACGATGTCAGAATCATTTGTTGACTAAGTTGACAACGACCTGCGTTGGCTTCGACCTATTGGCCCACATTCCAGCCTCCAAAAATGTGGCACGTATTCAACCCAGTTTTTCAAAATTTACAGTCAGTTTCATCTCTTTTTTTAGAGTTATAGTCTATTTGCTGGGCTGGTGAACAAATAATGTAGCGTCCATGCGGCCCATTTATTTTTTCCTAAAAAATTACACGCCATTTGCACTTTCTCGATATACTTGATTTTGCTGGGCCGATACTAATTATAATGTTGGGTTGGGTGCGGCAATGTTATCAAAAACTAAACAGGGGCTGAGCATTTTGTTATAAATATATTTAAATAATAAGTGATTTATTATTACATTGGTCCTTAAATCTTACCAAGATTTTGTACATAATCACCAGGATTTTCATTGCCAAAAAAATCCAGGATTTTATTGTTAAGAAATTATTTTTATAATTTAATAAGATATGGGATATTGTTTTCTTATATATGTAGGTATCTGTTAAATATACGATGACAATAACAATAATATATAATAACATATAAAATAATTTAAATATATATAATATAGTTAGAAGGAAAACATAAGTTGGACCAAGCGTTCCTACTTTTATATAGAAAAATAGAATAGACCTCTGCGTTTTCTTCAAAAATTACATATATTGGGCTGTCAATGTTTTAGGAAAAAACCTCGGATAGAAGCTCCATAGCCTGGTCGATGCATGACGGCCCTCAAAAAATACAAACCGGCATGTTGTGGGCTGCACATGTTAACAAAGAAAGCCTAGAACGGACAGCCAAAAACCCTGCTGATACTTGCTGCCCCAGTGATAATAAATGATATCTGCACTACTAGGAAAAGGGTTATAGATACGATTGATACTAATGGCGCACCAGGGAAGAAGTGCGCCACTACTATATACTAATGGCGCACCTGTTGGTGATGCGCCATTAGTGTGGAAGACACTAATGGCGCACCAGAAACAGGGTGCGCCACTAGTATTAATTTTTTTTTTCATTTTTCCATACATACTAATGGCGCATCAGGTAGACAATGCACCATTACTAGTTCTAACTAGTAAATTACATTAATGTTTTAGGAAAAAAAGAATAAGAAAAAAAATTACAGTAATGGCGCACTCTCTGTCAGGTGCGCCATTACTGTAATTTTTTTCTTATTCTTTTTTTTGCAAAACTACTAATGGCGCACCGTTTCACAGTGCGCCATTACTAGTTTAAACTAGTAATGGTGCACTATTAGACGGTGCGCCATTAATATATATATTTATATTTTTACTTTTTTGCAAAACAGTAATATTTTTTCAACTCATGCATGAATATTTTTAAATTTCATGGGCACGTTTTGAATTCATGAATATTTTTTCAAATTTGATGATATTTTTTCATATTCATAAATGTTTTACCAATTCACAAATGAATGCAACTAAAAATCCAAAAAAAAACAAATTTGATGATATTTTCAAATAACAAATTTGATGATATTTTTTCATATTCATAAATATTTTCAAATAACAAATTTAATGATATTTTTTAAAAAATTATTACTATTTTTATAAAAAATTATTACTGTTTCATATTCATATTCATTTTCCAAAAACTTATTCGATGCAAAAAAAAATTAATAATAATAATTACTAATGGCGCACCGCTGGATGGTGCGCCATTGATATACAAAAAAATAGTTACTTATGGCGCACCGCTGGGTGGTGCACCATTGCTATCCAAAAAAATAGTTACTTATGGCGCACCTCTAGGTGGTGCGCCATTGCTATCCAAAAAAAGTTACTTATGACGCACCACTAGGTGGTGCGCCATTGCTATCCCTCCCCCGACTAAAATCCCCAATCCCCATCACGGTAGCCCCTCCACCATCCTTTGCCGCCCCAACAACCACTCCACTACTCCCGGCCACCATCGTCGTCGCCCCACTCTAGAGCAGCGCCGTCGAGCACCCGTTTGACAGGGAGCACCACCGTCGTCGTGGAGCCACTCCACCGGCAGCCACCATCCTCGTGCGCTTCCTCCTTGAGCAGGCTCCTCGCGATTTAGGGTTTGCTGGCACCGCCGGCCACCGGTGTGGCCCCTCCTCAACCACCGCCACGGGAGCTCCCACCCACGCCCGCCTCCTCTTCCGTCTTCTCTGGCCGCCGCCCAACTGCTCTCCACTGGCGCTGCCCCTCGTCGACCACCGCCAACGGCCAACGCAGGAGCCTCACCGCCCCCGGGTCCGCCTCGAGCAGCAGGAGCTCCACCTCTGCCCGCATCCGCCATCCCCATCCACCTCGAGCAGCAGGAGCACGCCTTGAGTCTCTGCTCTTCCCCTCCTCCCTATAACCAGAGGTAAAGAAGCAAACTTACTTGCATATGCTGCTTCTATGTTTCTAATTCTTATGGATAAATCCCAGCATGAAAACATATGTGTAGATTCGTATGTTGTGTGTGTCCTCATCATGCATTATTTCCTGGTTATGTTGATACATAGCAGCTTGTGTGTGAAACATATACTACTATTACTTCCTGGTTATGTTGATGTGAAGTGTGTGGCAGTTTACCTTTTATACATGCTTGATTGAAATTTGTGATGTGAAATGGATGAAAAAGAAAAAGGCAAATTGGGATATGCACACCACATAGCCATTTTATGCCAGTATATGCAAAGAAGAGGTTGAAAATCATAACAGGCCAGGCGGATGTTTGAACCGTAGAGGTTATGATAAAAATCTTGGAGAGAAGTTCTTGGCTAGGTTCTTTGGTTACTAGCAACTAGCATTGTTAGATGAGTTCTTATGCTATCTTGTGATAATTGTAGTAGATTATAGCTTGCTTCAGTTTGTCATCATAAGTTGGTTAATTAGATTTTAGATTTATAAGAAACAGGGTCACTAGGTGCACCCTATAGCTAGCAGCTCTTGATTGAGGAGATTATGTAGCCACCAATATCTGTGACTGAAGTTAGTCCATAGTTCACCTAGTCCTTAGTTGCCCATGAAAATGAAATTTTTTGCTTGCTGTAACAAGGTGATTGGTGAATGTGGATGATTTTTTTATCCTATGAAATCATTGTACTGCTACAAGAATTTGGTATCATCATGGTGTAATTGACTGCTTGAGAAAACTGGGTAATTTGGCAGTAGAAACAAGTATTTTTTACAGTCAAACAATTCTTGATGCTTTGGTGCTCTTAGCTAGCTTAATGGTGGGTCCCTTGGTGTCAGGCTGTGCTATTTATACATTCATGCCTTTTTTGTCACTGATGATTGTTAGATTGGGTTCCTACTGCTATCATCGGGTGGATGATCCTGCTGCTTTGTATATGGATATACTGCAATTTCATTTATGTTGTTATAAGTTTGTTGTTGTCAGCATGAGTTAACTTGCTGTCATTTATCGAGATTCAGAATGTGTTGGACTATATGTTCATTGGTACTACTTGTGATGTTGCTGCTGTACTACTTGGGAATTTTGTCAACTTGTGATGCTGCTGTTGTACCCCGAGAGGCCCTTGAGTTTGCCGGAATGTCGATTAACTTCCGTTCCGGCAAATTTGGGTACTCCATATGTCCTATTTTCAGCAAAGGTCATGCTGAAATTTTTCGTGAATTTTAGCATGACTTTGCTAAAAATCGGACATATGAGGTACTTGCTACTAATGCATGGGCAGGGGTATCTTAGTACTTAGTTAAGTAGGATCAACTGCCCCTTTATTCTTGCTGCATTAAACCATAGGTGGCAATAGAGCCAAGTGATTAGTGCCAAGTGATTAGGCCCAACCTAGGGTGCCTCGGCATCGATAAACCCTAAATGATGAAAACTTAACTTGGCTGCCCCGGATGCCTCGGTGTCGATGAGAACCTAAATGATGTACGCTTAGGCTTTTAGGGTGCCTCGGCATCGACAAACCCTAAATGATGAAAGCTTAGGCTTTTAGGGTGCCTCGGTGTCGACAAACCCTAAATGATGAGACCATGATCTTGTTCCTTGACAATAACCAACTTTTTGACCAAACTTTTTTCCTATTTAGAGCGAAACATGGCCCACAACGATGAGGCCGGTGGTTCGGGTGGCAAGAAATTCTGGGAGCTGTCCCAGGAGATGGAGGAACAACCTCACCGCTATGAGGACTCCGCGGAAGACACCAATCTTGATTACACAACCCCTAGTGGTGTCGGGGATGACACCACTGATGGTGCCGCCGAGGATGCCACCACTGATGATGGCGGCGCACACACAGATGGCAGCCAACCGAAGAAGCAAAGGAAGGACCGGCGCTCGAATGCGCTCCGCACCCTCAAGGAGGAATTCACTCAAGTGGACTCCGATGGGAATCCAACAGAGCCCAAACATATAGTCAAGGGGTACTCGCTTCAGCTTGGGTGCATTCTCCGGACCACCGTCTCGATCAACACCGAGAACCTTAGGCATAAGGACCGTGGGAATTTGCGCAACCTCCTCTTCACGAAGCTGCACGAACGATACAAGTTCCCTGCCGAATTTGAAAACACACGCCTCTTAGGGAATAAAGTGAACAGTGCCGCCCTCACAAAGATGAGCACGGCCCTGTCTACTTGGAAAAGCGCGGTGAAGAGAATGATTGATAAAGGTGATAGTTATGAGAAGATCAAGGCGAAATATCCTTTGATGAGCAAAGATGAGTACAAGGAGTTCAAGATCAAGTGTGAGAGAAGTGCAACCTCCGAATCAAGTCAGTGGGGGAAAGAAATGCGGGAGTTGAACTTAGGGGAACACAAACTCGGTCCCGGCAGTTACAGAGTGGCGGAGCCTATATGGGACAAGGAGGACGCGGAGCGTGCCGAGCAAGGCCTACCGCCCCGCTTCGAGAAATACAGCGGTGACAAGCAGACCAGGAACTATGTCAGGGCCCGGTACAAGGAGGACCCGATAACAAAGGAGCTTACCACGGATCCGAAGAACAGGGCGCTTGAGCTTCTTCTAGTAAGGAATACACCCCCGCGTAATTAGCTCCATATGGTTGCACTCTAATTAATCCCCAATATTTCTAAATGGTTCATGTTCCTTTCGCAGGACACTGAAAGTAGTAGCGCGGGGTCGTCTAAGAGCTCCCCTTTCGACACCCCTTTAAATAGGGCGTTGAACGTAATGAAAAACAAGGATAAGCTCACTAAGCCGACATCAGCTGGTCGTGTGGCCGTCAAAGGCTTGTCCACAAAATGGGGGTCATACTATACCGCTGGTGTGCGGAAGGAGAAAAAGACCAGCTCGGAAAGCCAGACGCGCGAGGTTGAAGAACTCAAGGCACAAGTGGCGCGGATTCCGGAGCTTGTCCAAGAGCAAGTGCAACAACAACTTGGAACGATGCTCAACGCCATGGTGCCTACGTTGATTCATGGGCTGACGACGTGGATTGCGGGCGGCCAACAGGGGCCTCCCCCGATTCCCAGCTTCACGGCCAGCAACTCGCACAGCGCGCAGGCGGCACCATTGGTGTCTGCAGCGGCGGCGCCATTGGTGTCTTCGGCGGAGGCGGTATTCGTGTCTCCAGCGCCGGCACGGGCATTGGAGCTTAATGCACCCGGGTGTACGCCGGCCGGCACCTCGCCAGCAAGCGCCCCCTCCGTCAGTTGCATGCCCGCCGTTGGCGGTGCCTCGACATTAGGCGAGCTCGACGGCATCACGGTAACCAAGCCTCTCGGCCGATGACTTCATCTCCTTGCCTTTGACTGGGCATCCCTGACGCCCTGTACATGTTTTCGCAGGGCACCGCGATGTTCCTTGCACTCTTCTGCATTTCGTGGGCGCCGAGTTGGTCGATGTCGCCAAGGGCAGAATCGTTCAACCGGGCAACCCCATGTTCCACGGTAATCCGATGCCACCCACAATGTATAGGGTTGAAGTCGTTCGGGTGCTGCCAGGCTGCGACAAGCTGTTACCTCCGATTCGACCCGCTGGGGCCGACGAAGAAGATGAGATGACCCTCAGCACCTGCATAAATTAGCCCCTGCTTTGGCCGAAGAGCCAGATTCGTTTGGGGGCAAGGGACACCACCCGACAGACAAGACCGCCAGTCGTGCCGGCGCCAAGCCATGGCAAGAACGCCACAACACTACCGGACCTTCCGGGCATCCCTATGGCACAGGATTCGGACAGCCCTATGGCACAGGATCCGGACAGCCCTATGGCACAGGATCCGGATGGCGACGACAACGACGATGGTACATTTACCAAAGTTGATAAGTACTTTGCCGAACATGGGTACGCTGACGAGTTCTGTGGGCCTCTTTCTCAAGAACCCAACAAAGACGACCGCGATCTAGCTGGTACGGCGGAGAAATCCAATTGCAACAGGCCTCGTCTCGCGTTCAGTTCTCAGGACACGCCTCCAGCTCCCGCCTTCACCGAGCCTCAGATAGCTAAGGTGCAAAATATTATCAGCCCCAACACGCTCAAGAAGGCGGTCTGTGAGCAAAACTCGGTCCCATTAGAGGGGATCAAGAAGAAGGGACGAAAACGAAAGACTAACAAGGGCACCGGTGCGAGCCAGCCGGCACCGAGTTCGATCCGTGCTTAGGACGGGCCACCTTCACCTAAGGATATCTCGAGGAGGGTGCATGTGGCGGGTAGGGTGATGCTACCGCCAAATATGCTGAATGCTGCAACCAGTGCTATGTGGAGTCTGCACGACAGTGTTCTTTCTTTGGAGAAGCGGCGTCTCAGAGAGAAGGATGTGGCATACCCGGTTTTCGTGGCCAAGGTGCCAGAGGGCAAGGGCTTTGTGGATGGCGACGTCGGGGGTACAATCGTCCTGCGGTTTGATGACATCTTTGCTATGTTTAACCTTCATCCGCTGCATTACACCTTCGTTCGGCTGTTTTCGCTGAGTATGGAGATGCGGATCATTAGAGACAAGACCCCGGACATCGTGGTAGTCGACCCCTTCTACATGCATGCCAAGCACTTGAGCAGCACTGGGGACCGCCAAGTTGCGAGTTCACACCATGAAGGCGTCATTCTGGCAAACCCAGGTAAGGATAACTTCCTTGTGGCTTACTTTCCCGAGTAAGTCATCCCTTAACCGCCACGTAACATATGATTTCTTAGATTTCGATCGTTCTTTTTTTTCTAACATTCCGTGTTCTGTGCAGTGACACACATTGCGCACTCATCCTCTTAAGCCCGAAATACTCCATGGCCACGTATGTAGACCCGAACCGTAACTCCAAGATAGACTACACAAATGTCAAGCAAGTTCTTGATGATGTTCTCCCCGCCTACGCCAAATCTGGAGGCACCTTCACCAGGGCAGTTCGTAAGTACGGCAAGCACATGTTCTCACACAATACGAAGTTCTGCTGCGTCAAGCAGCCGCCTGGCGGTCAGAAGGATGCCTACTATGCCCTCCATCACATGCGGGCGATCGTAAGGGACCATCATCAACTTCTCCTACCAGATAATCTCAAAGATTGGGCCGCGAGCTTGTCGGTAGTCCAAGACGCGGACCTCAGACAAGAATTCTTTTGCATCCAGTCGGAGTTTGCGGACATCATCCATCAAGATGTCCTTCATACCTCGGGGCAGTTCTTCCTTAGATATCAACCGTCCAACAGTGAGATAGATGAAATGCTACAAATGCAGGGTGACAACGACCGCGATTTCATGACCATCACGACAGACGGCGGCTTCATCCACGTTCTTGTCCGATGAGTCGAGTCGAAAGTAGTGATGTGTAGTTCTGAAACATTGATTGGCTCATGTTGTAATTATACTTTAATGAATTCGTATGTCTCTTTGGTTTGGACAGTTGTTCAACTTAGATGTAATCGATGCTATTTATTAGTAGGACCATGAAACATGCTATTAATGTCTTGCTTTTCTCTTCCGATCCTATTGTTGCATACTTACATATTGCTTATGTATTGTCTGTTTTTTGGCTTGTGCGTAGAGATGCCGTCGTATGTCGTGTACAAGGGTAAGGTTCCCGGAGGCTACGACGACTGGGAGGAGTGTCGGAGACAGGTTCACCGTTTCAGCGGTAATAGTTACAAAGGGTACACCACTATGGCGGAGGCCGAATCTAGATACGCCCGCTATCTAGCGGTAGAGAGGAGGGAGCGTTGGAGGAACCGGATGAAGACCAGTTTGATCGCGATGATGGTCATCGTGATGACCACATCTCTCTTCTATGTGATGGTAGTTTAGATGATCGATGTCGACTTGTAATGTGAAGACAAACTCGATACTCGCGGTCTTGAGACTTGTAATGTTTTATCTTTGTTCGGTCTTTTGAATTCGGAGACTAATATGATGAATTGTATTCGGAGACTAATCTTCTATTGTATTTGATGAATCTGATGTGGCTGTCTATATTCTGTCTAATAATATATTTTATATTCTGTCTAATAATATATTTTTTAACCTGCGCAAAAATCAGAAAAGGAAAAAAAACAAATATTCATACTAATGGCACATCACCACCAGGTGCGCCATTAGTATGCCAAAGGATACTAATGGCGCATCAATAGGGAATGCGCCATTAGTATGACAAGGCCATGCTTACGTATGCCCCCCCGGGAGGCACACTAATGGTGCATGCTGTTACATACTAATGGCGCACTAGTTGGTGCGCCATTAGTATACCAGATACTAATGGCGCATCCGTGGGCCCCAATGTTGTGAATTTATCTCCTATAGTAACTATGTTGAAGCACTTAAAAAAATGTAACTATGTTGAGAAACCCGTGGGCCCCAACGTCGGTATAGCATTAGGAGGAAGTATTTTTTCGATGAGCCACTTGCTTGCGTACGGCCATAGACCTGGTGGGTCCCGACTGTTCAGCTCTCCACGTACAGTCCTCTCTAGATTCCTCTCCTTAGTTCAGCATGTTTACAATGGCAGACAGCGGCACCACGGCGAGCGCACAAAGGCACATGAGGAGATCGGACCACCTGAGGCAGTGCCCTATTGATACCTCTCCAAGGTATCTATAATTTTTGATTGTTCCATGCTATTATATTATCTGTTTTGGATGTTTAATGGGCTTTACTAAGCACTTTTATATTATTTTTGGGACTAACCTACTAACCCAAGGCCAAGTGCAAATTGCTGTTTTTTGCCTATTTTAGTGTTTCGAAGAAAAGGAACATCAAACGTTATCCAAACGGAATGAAACCTTCGGGAGAGTTATTTTTGGAACAAACATGACCCAGGGGACTTGGAGTGGACATCAAGAAACAAACGAGGAGGCCACGAGGCAGGGGGCGTGCCTACCCCCCTGAGCGTGCCCTCCACCCTCGTGGGCCCCTCGTAGCTCCACCGACCTACTTCTTCCTCCTATATATATACCGATAATACCCCGAAAACATCCAGGAGCACCACGAAACCCTATTTCCACCGCCACAACCTTCTGTACACAAGAGATCCCATCTTGGGGCCTGTTCCGGAGCTTCGCCGGAGGGGGAATCAATCACGGAGGAATTCTACATCAACACCATAGCCTCTCCGATGATGTGTGAGTAGTTTACCTCAGACCTTCGGGTCCATACTTATTAGCTAGATGGCTTCTTCTCTCTATTTGGATCTCAATACAAATTTCTCCTTGATCTTCTTGGAGATATATTCGATGTAACTCCTTTTGCGGTGTGTTTGTCGAGATCCGGTGAATTGTGGGTTTATCATCAAGATTATCTATGAACAATATTTGGTTCTTCACCGAATTCTTATATGTATGACTTAATTATCTTTGCAAGTCTCTTCGAGTTATCCGTTTGGTTTGGCCTACTAGATTGATCTTTCTTGCAATGGGAGAAGTGCTTAGCTTTGGGTTCAATCTTGTGGTGTCCTTTCCCAGTGATAGCAGGGGAAGCAAGGCACATATTGTATTGTTGCCATCGAGGATGAAAAGATGGGGTTTATATCATATTGCTTGAGTTTATCCCTCTACATCATGTCATCTTGCTTAATGCGTTACTCTGTTCTTATGAACTTAATACTCTAGATGCATGCTGGATAGCAGTCGATGTGTGGAGGAATAATAGTAGATGCAGAATAGTTTCGGTCTACTTGTCACGGACGTGATGCCTATGTACATGATCATGCCTAGATATTCTCATAATTACGCACTTTTCTATCAATTGCTCGACAGTAATTTGTTCACCCACCGTAATACTTGTGCTATCTTGAAAGAAGCCACTTGTGAAACCTATGGCCCCGGGTCTATCTTTTATCATATAAGTTTCCAATCTATTTTATTTCAAAATATTTACTTTCAATCTATATCATAAAAATACCAAAAATATTTATCTTATTATTATTATCTCTATCATATCTCACTCTCATAAGTGATCGTGAAGGGATTGACAACCCCTTTATCGCATTGGTTGCGAGGTTCTTATTTGTTTGTGTAGGTATGAGGGACTTGCGTGTAGTCTCCTACTGGATTGATACCTTGGTTCTCAAAAACTGAGGGAAATACTTGCACTACTTTTCTGCATCACCCTTTCCTCTTCAAGGGAAAACCAACGCAGTGCTTAAGAGGTAGCACATTTCATTGGAAGATGTCACTCCTTGGCTTAGATATTGTTAAACTGAAACTATTTCCATTTTCGCTTAGAGATCGTGCTAAAACTTGGTTTTCGTCTTTGCCTAAAAATAGTATTGATTCTTGGAACAAGTTCAAAGATACTTTTATCTCTAAGTATTTTCCTCCCGCTAAGATCATCTCTCTTAGAAATGATATTATGAAATTTAAGCAACTAGATCATGAGCATGTTGCACAATCTTGGGAGAGGATGAAATTAATGATTCGTAACTGCCCTACGCATGGTTTAGAATTGTGGATGATCATACACATTTTTTATGCTGGACTGAATTTTGCATCTAGAAATCTTTTAGATTCGGCCGCGGGAGGAACTTTTATGGAAATCACTTTAGGAGAAGCTACCAAACTCCTAGATAATATTATGGTTAATTATTCTCAATGGCACACTGAAAGATCTACTAGTAAAAAGGTGCATGCAATAAAACAGATTAATGTTTTCAGTGGAAAGATGGATGAACTTATGATTTTTTTTGCTAATAAGAGTGTTTCTTATGATCCTAATGATATGCCCTTGTCTACTTTGATTGATAATAATAATAATAATAATGAATCTATGGATGTGAATTTTGTTGGTAGGAACAATTTTGGTAACAACGCTTATAGAGGAAACTTTAATCCTAGGCCGTTTCCTAGTAATTCCTCTAATAATTATGGTAATTACTACAACAATTCTTATGGAAGTTATAATAAGATGCACTCTGATTTTGAATCTAATATTAAAGAATTTATGAGTTCGCAAAAGAGTTTCAATGCTTTGATTGAAGAAAAACTGTCTAAGGTTGATCAGTTGGCTAGGAACGTGGATAGAATTTCTCTTGATGTTGATTCTTTGAAACTTAGATCTATTCCACCTAAGCATGATATCAATGAGTCTCTCAAGGCTATGAGAATTTCCATTGATGAGTGCAAAGAAAGAACCACTAGGATGCGTGCTAAAAAAGATTGCTTTGTGAAAGCGCGTTCTTCTAGTTTTCATGATAATAAGGATGAAGATCTAAAAGTGATTGATGTGTCCCCTATTAAATCTTTGTTTTGCAATATGAATCTTGATAATGATGGGACTGGAGATGAGTCAACTTTAGTTAAAAGGCATGGAACACTTTCCTAGAAAGAAAGATGATAATACATAGATCTATCCTTGCTTTTATGCCTAGCTAGGGGCGTTAAAAGATAGCGCTTGTTGGGAGGCAACCCAATTTTATTTTTGTTCCTTGCTTTTTGGTTCTGTTTATTAATAAATAATTCATCTATCCTCAGTTTAGATGTGGTTTTATTGCTTTTAATTAGTGTTTCTGCCAAGTAGAACCTTTGGGAAGACTTGGGGAAAGTCTTTGCGATCTTGCTGTAAAAAACAGAAACTTTAGCGGTCACGAGATTTGCTGCCATTTTTTACTGGAGAGTGCGATTGGGTTGATTATTTTTGAATATGATTAATAGATAAATTACTAACGTCCAGAAATTTATTTTATAATTTTTGAGATTACAGAAGTATTCGAAACCTACAGATTACTACAGACTGTTCTGTTTTTGATAGATTCTGTTTTTCGCGTGTTGTTTGCTTATTTTGATGAATCTATGGCTAGTATCGGAGGTTATGAACCATAGAGAAGTTGGAATACAGTAGGTTTAACACAAAAATAAATAAAGAATGAGTTCATTAAAGTAACTTAAGTGGTGGTTTGTTTTCTTATACTAATGGAGCTCATGAGATTTTCTCTTTAAGTTTTGTGTTGTGAAGTTTTCAAGTTTTGGGTAAAGATTTGATGGATTATGGAATAAGGAGTGCAAAGATCCTAAGATTGAGGATGCACAAGGCACCCCAAGGTAAAATTCAAGGACAACCAAAAGCCTATGCTTGGGGATGCCCCAGAAGGCGTCCCCTCTTTCGTCTTCTTCTATCGATAACTTTACTTGAGGCTATATTTTTATTCACCACATGATATGTGTTTTGCTTGGAGCATCTTTTATGATTTGAGTCTTTTCTTTTTAGTTTACCAAAATCATCCTTGCTGTACACAACTTTTGGGAGAGACACACATGAATTGTAATTTATTAGAATACTCTATGAGCTTCACTTATGTCTTTTGAGCTAGATAATTTTGTTCTAATGCTTCACTTATATCTTTTAGAGCACGGTGGTGGTTTTATTTTATAGATATTATTGATATCTCGTGCTTCACTTATATTATTTTGAGAGTCTTTTAGCACAGCATGGTAGTTTTCTTTGGTTAAGAATTAGTCCTAATATGATAGGCATCCAAGATGGGTATAATAAAATCTATCATAAAAAGTGCATTGAATACTATGAGAAGTTTGATACTTGATGATTGTTTCAAGATATGAAGATGGTGATATTAGAATCATACTATTTGAGTAGTTGTGAATTTGATAAATACTTATTCTAAAGTTTGTGATTCCCGTAGCATGCACGTATGGTGAACCATTATGTGATGAAGTTGGAGCATGATTTATTTATTGATTGTCTTCCTTATGAGTGGCGGTCGGGGACGAGCGATGGTCTTTTCCTACCAATCTATCCCCCAAGGATCATGCACGTAGTACTTTGTTTCGATAACTAATAAATTTTTGCAATAAGCATGTGAGTTCTTTATGACTAATGTTCAATCTATGGATTATACGCACTCTCACCCTTCCCCCTTTGCTAGCGTCTCTAGTACCGCGCAACTTTCGCCGGTAGCTTAAACCCACCATATACCTTCCTCAAAACAGCCACCATACCTACCTATTACGGCATTTCCATAGCAATTCCGAGATATATTGCCATGCAACTTTCCACCGTTCCGTTATTATGACACGCTTCATCATTATCATATTGCTTTGCATGATCATGTAGTTGATATCGTATTTGTGGCAAAGCCACGATTCATAATTTTTCATACATGTCACTCTTGATTCATTGCATATCTCGGTACACTGCCAGAGGCATTCACATAGAGTCATATTTTGTTCTAAGTATTGAGTTGTAAGTAAATAAAGGTGTGATGATCATCATTATTAGAGCATTGTCGTAAGTGAGGGAAGGATGATGGAGACTATGATTCCCCCACAAGTCGGGATGAGACTCTGGACGAAAAGAAGAAAAAAAGAAAGAAAAGGGCCATAAAAAAAGAAGAAGAAGGCCCAAATAAAAAAATGAAAAAATGAGAGAAAAAGAGATATGGGACAATGTTACTATCCTTTTTCCACACTTGTGCTTCAAAGTAGAAGCATGATCTTCATGATAGAGAGTATCCTATGTTGTCACCTTCATATACTAGTGGGAATTTTACATTATAGAACTTGGCATGTATATTCCAATGATGGGCTTCCTCAAAATTCCCTAGGTCTTCGTGAGCAAGCGAGTTGGATGCACACCCACTTAGTTTCTTTTGTTGAGTTTTCAGACACTTATAGCTCTAGTGCATCCGTTGCATGGCAATCCCTACTCACTCACATTGATATCTATTGATGGGCATCTCCATAGCCCGTTGATATGTCTAGTTGATGTGAGACTATCTTCTCCTTTTTTGTCTTCTCCACAACCACCATTCTATTCCACCTATAGTGCTATGTCCATGGCTCACGCTCATGTATTGCGTGAAGATTGAAAAAGTTTGAGAACACCAAAAGTATGAAACACTTGCTTGGCTTGTCACCGGGGTTGTGCATGATTAAATACTTTGTGTGATGAAGATAGAGTGTAGCCAGACTATATGATTTTGTAGGGATAACTTTCTTTGGCCATGTTATTTTGAAAAGACATGATTTCTTTGTTAGTATGCTTGAAGTGTTACTATTTTTATGTCAATATTAAACTTTTGTCTTCAATCTTTCAGATCTGAACATTCATGCCACAATAAAGAAAATTACAGTGAGAAATATGCTAGGTAGCATTCCACATCAAAAATTCTATTTTTATCATTTACCTACTCGAGGACGAGCATGAATTAAGCTTGGGGATGCTTGATACGTCTCCAACATATCTATAATTTTTTATTGTTCTAGGCTATTATATTATCTGTTTTGGATGTTTAATGTGCTTTACTAAGCACTTTTATATTATCTTTGGGACTAACCTACTAACCCAAGGCCCAGTGCAAATTGCTGTTTTTTTGCCTATTTCAGTGTTTCGCGGAAAAGGAATATCAAATGGAATCCAAATGGAATGAAACCTTCGGGAGAGTTATTTTTGGAACAAACATGACCCAGGGGACTTGGAGTGGACGTCAAGAAACAAATGAGGCGGCCATGAGGCAGGGGGCGCGCCTACCCCCCTAGGCGCGCCCTCCACCCTCGTGGGCCCCTCGAAGCTCCACCGACCTACTTCTTCCTCCTATATATACCCATATACCCCGAAAACTTCCAGGAGCACCACGAAACCCTATTTCCACCGCCGCAACCTTCTGTACCCAAGAGATCCCATCTTGGAGCCTTTTCCGGAGCTCCGCCGGAGGGGGAATCAATCACGGAGGGCTTCTACATCATAACCATAACCTCTCCGATGATGTGTGAGTAGTTTACCTCAGACCTTCGGGTCCATAGTTATTACCTAGATGGCTTCTTCTCTCTCTTTGGATCTCAATACAAAGTTCTCCTCGATCTTCTTGGAGATCTATTCGATGTAACTCTTTTTGCGATGTGTTTGTCGAGATCCGATGAATTGTGGGTTTATGATCAAGATTATCTATGAACAATATTTTGTTCTTCTCTGAATTCTTATATGTATGATTTAATTATCTTTGTATGTCTCTTTGAATTATCAGTTTGGTTTGGCCTACTAGATTGATATTTCTCGCAATGGGAGAAGTGCTTAGCTTTGGGTTCAATCTTGCGGTGTCCTTTCCAAGAGACAGCAGGAGCAGCAAGGCACGTATTGTATTGTTGCCATCGGGGATAAAAAGATGGGGTTTATATCATATTGCATGAGTTTATCCCTCTACATCATGTCATCTTGCTTAATGCGTTACTCTGTTCTTATGAACTTAATACTCTAGATGCATGCTGGATAGCGGTCGATGTGTGGAGTAATAGTAGTAGATGCAGAATCGTTTTGGTCTACTTGTCACAGATGTGATGCCTATATACATGATCATGCCTAGATATTCTCATAAGTATGCACTTTTCTATCAATTGGTCAACAGTAATTTGTTCACCCACCGTAATACTTATGCTATCTTGAGAGAAGCCACTAGTGAAACCTATGGCCCCCGGGTCTATCTTTATCATATAAGTTTCCAATCGATTTTATTTCGCAATCTTTACTTTCAATCTATATCATAAAAATACCAAAAATATTTATCTTATTATTATTATCTCTATCAGATCTCACTCTCGTAAGTGACCGTGAAGGGATTGACAACCCCTTATCGCGTTGGTTGCGTGGTTCTTATTTGTTTGTGTAGGTGCGACGGACTTGCGTGTAGTCTCCTACTGGATTGATACCTTGGTTCTCAAAAACTAAGGGAAATACATACGCTACTTTACTGCATCACCCTTTCCTCTTCACGGGAAAACCAACACAGTGCTCAAGAGGTAGCACCTATTTGTATGGAAAGTACTAAACTAGCCAAGGGGCCAAGTGACACTACCCGAGAGGCGACAACTCTTCCGCCCGGGTTCGATTCCACCTGATGCAGGGAAAATATTTCCAATTTTTTGCCTCTACCATTATTGACATGTGGGTCCCCATTGTCATCTACGCACACCACGTCCAACACTTGCCAAAACTTTGTCCCTCATTTTCTCTGTTTTTCGCACACTCGACATTGTGTGGGCATTTTGAAAATAGCATACCTTTTTGACTGTGCATCATATGTAGATGTGCTTTGCATGAATGTTGATCAACATGATGTTAACTGGCTGGTAGTTCCAATTTCGACCATGAATAAAACTTCCAACATGATTTTAACCCTGTTTGAAAAGGCCGTGTTAATATAAATGCTCTTCCTCTGAAAGTTGCAGTTTCTTATCTGAAACTAAACTTGTAGTTTCTTATCTGAAACTTAAACTTGCAGTTTCTTCTCTGAAAATCACATTGTCTGCACTTTTATACTCCTATGAAACTACATTTTTTTAAGTGCTAAAAGTAGATCTCTAGAATTCATAAACTACTTCTTATGCGCAATACTACAAATCTGAAATTCATAAGACATTCATATCTGAAAGTACTCTCAAAATACACAACACAAAACACAATTCACAACCTGCAAATACTGACAACCCTAAGCTCCTCTCCCTCTTCTCCATTGCAAAACCACCTCCTCGCCTCTCCATCATCTCCATTCCAAAACCACCGCCTCGCCTCTCCCTCTTCTCCATTGCAAAATCACCTCCTCTCTCCTCGGACGAGGATCCCCTGATGTAGCCTATCCTGCCATTGAGACACTGGCACATGGGTCCCAACAAGCACGGGGACCACCTGTCAGCAACCGAAAGGCAGTGAAACCTCTCCTCTCCATCATCTCCATTCCAAAACCACCGTCTCGTCTCTCCCTCTTCTCCATTGCAAAACCACCCCTCTCCTCTCCATCATCTCCATTCCAAAACCACCTTCTCACCTCTCCCTCTTCTCTATTGCAAGACCACTGTCTCTCCTCCCATCTTCCGAAGCTAGCACCGGACCACTCAGAAGGACATATATGGAGAGGATGCAGCAGTGAATCAGGCAGATCGTCAATGACGACCAGGCAAAGTTAGCCAGGTTGAAGGAGATCCTTACTTGGTTTTACAATGAGTGGGAGATTTCGAGGACGGCGAGGGCCATGTGGAAATGTATGTGAAAGAGCGAGACTGCGGCGATGAGGGCGACAATGTACTCCTCGGCGGCAGTCACGTCGTAGTCCTTCGAGTTCATAGAGTATCTCCTCTGTGCGATGGAGCAGACAAATTCACCTGAGGCAAAAGTTAGGCGGAGGTGGTGGGCATACAGGTCGAAGGTCGAGCACCCAGAGGATAACAAATCGATCGAGTATGGTGTGCCGTTTGTGAGGGTGCAGAGCCATCCGGAGCCACCTTAATATTCTTTTTACCACCGCAAGAGGAGGTCGGATGGCACGAAGTCCCTTCCCTGCGGTTCTCCATGGTTCCCTCGACGCTAGCCTCATTTCAACGGCGTTGGTAGGGTTTAAGGTAAGCTTCGCACTAACCTAATCTTCCATCTGCTCATGCTTACAATCAGTGTGACAGCTAATAAAAATCACGCTTACAATCAGTCTCCAAGTACTATGCCAATGACCCTAAAATAGCTCTTCACCTTTAGGTCAAAGTTGTGACACTCTGTACAGATAAAGAAAATAGATTGGTGCTTCTTTCAGAAAAGAGTACTCCCTAGAAAACTGCCAATATAAGCTACTAGTATTTTTTTTTGAAGTCTAAGCTACTAGTATTTGGTTAGAGGATTTGCTGCCGAGAAAGATCCTCCACAGTGAGCGCCACACATCCCACTGGTGGTGGTGGATGCCAATGCTTAGATGGAGCAGGGTTGGTGTCGGTAATTTTTACTTGGCACCTCGTACTCTGCATATATGCCGGTTCCATCCGTACATTTGTGCAGTTCCACCAAAATGCAACCGAATAACCTTGTTTGCACAGATAATGAAAAAGTGTGATTACATTATAGTGGCACTAGTTGATGAAACATACACTATTAAATAGAAGAAAATATTGTTATAGTATCATAGTATGCCATGTTGCGAGGGCGAGATGGTCCCTGCGACGCCTCATATGGTACGCCTCATACTGGAAATCGACTCTAGTCTCCCCGATACACCTTCTTCAAGTGATGAACATCAGTGTACAGATGTAGTATAAGGAGGGGCCTTGAGACATTCCAATCTCTATTTTTGTGCAGATCAAATAAAATTAAGCACCCGAGTTTGCAAAAACGCTTAAACATTAACAATGGGACTAGTTGATGAAACATATACCAACAAAGAGAAGCACTTTCTTTATCTACATTGGAAATGAAATGACAGAGAGGACACTCTCTCTATTTTAACTGTATTATTACTTCATTTTATCAGTGGCACTAGGGTCGAGCAGGTGGCAAACAAGGTGTACCATGCATCGCAAGGATGGAGGCCGGGGTGCTTAGACTGGGATGCTGAAGCTGGCTCTATCTTCCCCCTGATGTTTTTTGGGTAGCATTTGGGTTGTAATCCAAACTTGGTCAAGTTGGTGCTGCGTCCCCCTACCTGCATAGCTTATGTGGCGAACTTGTCTCCTGCTAGTACTTAGTCTGGTCTAGTAGTAGTTGCATAACTGCCCATTTACACTGAGAAGTTGTCGGATAATGGTTCTCTATGGCAGTGTTTCTTTAATTAAATTGGAGGAAACCCCCTCTTTCGATATATTAAAAAAAACAGTGGCACTAGCGGTGCCAAAACATTGCCTCAAATTAATAGTGCCACTAGATTAAGGTGCAAAATAATAACATTACTGCTTTATCATGGCAGTGCCAAAACAGTAGCACAAGAGCAGACTCAACATGCAGGATCTTTGGCAAACTTTCAGACAAAAAATCTACATACCTCGTGATGGGAACCATATCTGCAGTCAACGCCATCGTAGAAGCGATGACACCAGTCACCAACATGGATGATTTAATTCATGGAACCTTTTGGTGCAGTTCACCTAAAATGAAGCAATATCCCATGAGCTAGCAACTTCTTCTTTGTTTTTTTAAGAAAAGGGCTTCAGCCCCCAGTTCCATTTCCATCAGAAAACGAAACCCACAGAGCTTCTTCTTCATTAGTTGCAATAAAATTGAGCAAGATCAAGGTTGGTTGTGAAGCTCCTGGGATGTTCAACTATAATTTGGATATCATTTGTCTAGTTCAACTAAGATCAAGCGTGAAATTTATGTCTTTGTTTGCACAAAAAAGGTGGAAAGGAGGGTGACAAACAAGTGATGAAACATACATCAAATGAAAAGAAGCATGTTCCTTATCTGAATGGCTATCCTACAAGGACAGTAGCAATTTCTAAAGCAGCAGCATTGCTAGATATTAGTGTGGGATTAGGATTAACTATGAAAACCATTAAATATGACATTACTTTAATGGTGCCATTGCTTCATTTTACCAGCAACATTACATTAACAGCTGCTACAAAGTCGGTATTTGGGCACGGGAGAGTAGGTGGACCAGGAAAGTTGCATTTTTAACAAAAAGAAGCAACTTCTCTTAATGGGAAATTTAGCAGGACATGAAAAAAAGTGCCATTGATTCATATTACTCGAGGCATTACATTGAAAACAACATTGGTTTAATGTGTCCTTACTTTTAACAGTGCGACTGCTACATTTTACCGGTGGCATTACATAAGAGTGGCTCGGGGCAACAAACATCAGAACAGGATATCTGGTTTGGTCCCATTTTTGTTCGGTATAGCCACCTTATACTGTGTGAGGCTAGCAAATCTAGTGCTGGACTTACTCTGTTGACTTGTCCCCCAGTCCACACTTTCTTTCCTTTTTCAACCAATAGATCGGGTTTATATTGAGTTTGTACTGCGTTTCCCTTTATTTCCCTATTAGATCAAGAGACCAGTTGGATAGCCAGTCTCTGCTACTTTTCGCCTCCATTATTTCCTCTTTCGACCAAGTCCTAGGTTCAGGTAACAGATCTTGCCCCACCCCCACCCCCTTTCTTCCTTGTTTGAACCATGTATTACTAGATTCGAGTGCATGAACTACTTTTCCCTCTTAACAGTCAAAATTTAGGTGGCTTTCAAAGAGCCGATCTATCCTATCTACGAGGGGGCCTGGGAAATAGTAAAAGATACAAATGCACCGACGTCAGGAGCTCGGGAAGTAGAGCAAGGCCGGTTTCGAAGGAAGTTATACCTGAGGGTCGCCGAGATGTTGCTAGGTGGGCGGCGGGAGGCCGGATCTGCCCACACTACGATAGCGAGGAAGAAGGGGTCGGAGGCCCTCCCTAGCCAGCGGTACTTGGGAGAGAACGACAAGGCATGCTGGTCGGGACGCGCCAGCAGTGGGTAAGAGCCGTCACTGAGGACGACTGCGTGAACATTGCAACTTCTCACCTTCCCTGGCGAAGAGGATCCGGCTGGATCTGTGATGAGCGGGAGCAGAGAGACAGAGTGTGTGGCCACCGCTGTCGTGTTTAGATCTGGAGAGGACGAGGCAATGTGAAGAGAGCAACACTAGCATGCAAGCACGGAGGCTCCTGCCTATATAGTGGAGTACTAGTTTTCTTTTGTCTATCGAAGCCGGCTTGACCTTGTGAATGACTGTCGAGAAGTCTTCAGGCACGTGCCTCGGAGGCGCAATTGTCGTCATTTTGATATGAAGCATATAACACACAAAAATGCCACATGACAAGAAACCATAAACTCACTGCCCAAAGGAGACAACATGAATCCCGAGGGACAAACTAGACAAGGATCAAAGCTCAAATTAAAGATAAACTCGTAGAAAAGGGGTCCATCGATTGATGTCCTAATTAACATAGCCAGCTTGACCTAGATGGCGTCCAGTAGTCTTCGTGCATGTGTCCCCCAATGACCAGCGCCTTGGAGGAACTCAGTTGTCGCTGTTTAACCCTCGCAGTGATCCGAAGCACTTGACACCTAATATTGCGAGATGACAAGAAACCTTTTTTTATATTTCTCATCGGAACTACAGCCCTGTACAACATAGCCTACGCGATATGTAGACGATAGCCAATCCAGGCGTGTCTGCTGGAGTCTGGTCACATGCATGGACGAACTGATATTCCATGTCATGCAGGGATCGTCCAGGCACCAACGTCTGTACAACACTTCTCTAGTACTATCGCTCGTCTCTCTCTTCTATTAACTCACCCGACTTGCAGGGACGGGGAGTGTGCCTATGGTCAGTTCCCGATTGCGGTCCCGCATGTGTGTGCAAATGCAATATGATGAGCGTTCCATTCGGAGAGCGGCGTGCCAGACCGACCGACCGTCTGGGGTGGACATGAACGTGACGGACGTGCTGTATAGTCCGTACATGTGTACCGCCATTTTCTTGATGCTTTGCTCCATGGCGCAATCCATGGATACAAAATTAATATACTATACTATTTAAAAGTCAAGGGCGGGGCAGTTCCACCTAGTTGGTTCGACAGAGACGCGAGAATATGAGGGACTAGGCTGCTGCAAACGTAGGGCTGTGTGATTTGATAGTGAGTTACTACTGGACAGGTGGGGCCCCATGATTTGACTTGCCATTTTATCATTTTAACAGAGGTGCTATAACCGACGTGAGTCTCCCCATTCCTGACCACCTCCATGGTATACAGTTGCCTCTCCCAATGCTCCACCATGTAGAGGTTGGCTCTTGCATGAGAGCCCACTCCTCCACTTTTTCCTTGCCTCTTTCCCCCACATATGCAAAAATGCCATGTAAGCGGGCTTATAGCGCACTATTGTACTTGCTCGTACAGGTGCTAAGCCTGCCACATAGGCATAAAGTCTGATGTGTCAAGTTAATTACTCCATTCGTCTAGATGTGCAAGTCATCTTACGAAAACCAAATAATCCCAAAAAACTTGGGCGCAGTGCATACATCATTTCTTGTTTCTTGACATATCAACCAATAAGAGATGTGGAGTGTGCATGCTTTTAATGACTTGAGACTACCATTTTGATACGTCTCCAATGTATCTATAATTTTTGATTGTTCCATGCTATTGTATTATCTGTTTTGGATTCTAATGGGCTTATTTATACACTTTTATATTATTTTTTGGACTAACCTACTAACCCAAGGCTTAGTGCAAATTGCTGGTTTTGGCCTATATTGGTGTTTTGCGGAAAAGGAATATCAAATGGAATCCAAACAGAATGAAACCTTCGGGAGAGTTACTTTCGGAACAAACGTGATTCAGGGGACTTGGAGTGGACGTCAAGAAACCAACGAGGAGGCCACGAGGCAGGGGGCGCGCCTACACCCTTGGGCGCACCCTCCACCCTTGTCGGCCCCTCGTGGCTCCACCGACCTACTTCTTCCTCTACGAAAACATCCAGGAGCACCACGAAACCCTATTTTCCACCGTCACAACCTTCTTTACCCAAGAGATCCCATCTTGGGGCCTTTTCCGGAGCTCCGCCGGAGGGGGAATCGATCACGGAGGGCTTCTACATCAACACCATAGCCTCTCCGATGATGTGTGAGTAGTTTACTTCAGACCTTCGGGTCCATAGTTATTAGCTACATGGCTTCTTCTCTCTCTTTGGATCTCAATACTATGTTCTCCTCAATCTTCTTGAAGATCTTTTTGATGTAACTCTTTTTGCGGTGTGTTTGTCGAGATCCGATGAATTGTGGGTTTATGATCAAGTTTATCTATGAACAATATTTGATTCTTCTCTGAAATCTTTTATGTATGATTGGTTATCTTTACAAGTCTCTTCAAATTATCGATTTGGTTTGGCCTACTAGATTGATCTTTCTTGCAATGGGAGAAGTGCTTAGCTTTGGGTTCAATCCTGCCGTGTCCTTTCCCAGTGACAGTAGGGGTAGCAAGGCATGTATTGTATTGTTGCCATCGAGGATAAAAAGATGGGGTTTATATCATATTGCTTGAGTTTATCCCTCTACATCATGTCATCTTGCCTAATGCATTACTCTGTTCTTATGAACTTAATACTCTAGATGCATGCTGGATAGCGGTCGATGCGTGGAGTAATAATAGTAGATGCAGAATCGTTTCGGTCTACTTGTCGTGGATGTGATGCCTATATACATGATCATACCTAGATATTCTCATAATTATGCACTTTTCTATCAATTGCTTGACAGTAATTTGTTCACTCACCGAAATACTTATGCTATCTTGAGAGAAGCCACTAGTGAAACCTATGGCCCACGGGTCTATTTTCCTTCATATAAGTTTCCAATCTATTTTACTTTCAATATATATCATAAAAATACCAAAAATATTTATCTTATTTTTATTATCTCTATTAGATCTCACTCTCGTAAGTGACCGTGAAGGGCTTGACAACCCCTATATCGCATTTGTTGCGAGCTTCTTATTTGTTTCTGTAGGTACGAGGGACTTGCGTGTAGTCTCCTACTGGATTGATACATTGGTTCTCAAAAACTGAGGGAAATACTTGCGCTACTTTGTTGCATCACCCTTTCCTCTTCAAGGGAAAACCAATGCAGTGCTCAAGAGGTAGCACATTTCATTGGGAGATGTCACTCCTTGGCAAATGCAATAAATACTACGAAGAAAGAGATAGAGCGAAGTAAAAAATACTCTTATAGCCAACCTTATAGCTAACCTTGTTGTATGAGTGACTAAGTGATGACTATGTATGACATGACAACATCAGATAGCCTAATGCACCGTGTTCTCCAAGGGCGCGACCGCGCGAGCGAGGCGATGGTCGTGGTCGGCGCGACCATGATATGGGCTGCTGGCAGCCCTTGGATCTGAGATCGAATGGTGGCATGCTAAGTTGCTGAAAATTTGCAGAATAACCCTCCAGGATAGGATATTCACCCATAGGTCTAGAATCACGCCATGCAACCATTCGATCTCAGATCCAAGGGCTCTCGGAAGCCCGTATCATGGGAGAATGGAAAGCTTCGTATCACCTATAATTTTTCCGACGCTTGACATGACATCGAAAGCCATTTAATTGGGCGTCGAGTAGATATGACATCTAATTGGGCCCCCATAGTACTATGCATTAATCCATTTATCCATGAGGCAAGCCACTACCCTGCCATTCGCACGCCCCCACTCAGCATTTTTACGATCGATAAACCGCTCCTAGTCGTCCCGTCCTTCCACATTACGATAGTTCCACACTAATCCTAACCCTCCTGTCAAATCCATGGCGTCCCAAATCTCCATGATCGGCAGTGGGTACATGGTTAGAACCATCACCGGTGATGAGTTTGACGTCATCTACACCCGTTCTTCCGCAACGGTGAAAGGATGCCTTGCTCACTTCAAATGCATGTTTGAAAACTCAAATGATGAGTGGGTCGCTGGGCTAGATGTTGAGTACACCACAGTCCTGGGCAGCGAGAAGAATCTAAAGGAGGGAGAGAAGAAGAAGCCCGCCATGATCCAGGTTTGCGTGCATTACTTATGCTTGGTCTACCTGGAATTCCTCAAGGGCGGCCAAGTCAAATTCGTTAATGTAGACTTTAGGAATGACAAGGAAATACTGGGTCGGATAGGCCTCGTTGTAGGCAACCCCTTCGACCTCCAGAAGGAAGGGCCGGTGCCATCCCGTGATCAGCCTTCAATGCTGACCCTGGCAAGAGCCATGGTACATCCTTCGTATGGTAAACTGAAGAAACCTCTGCACACATTTCATCGTGCATGGTAGTGGAATGTACTAGATATAGACCACATCCACTACGCTTCAATGGATGGCTACCTTTGTTTCAATATCTACAAGGGTTGGATGAAGAGCAAAGAAGTATCGCTCAAGAGGAAGAGGGACAAGGACGAAGTCGAGGACGTGGATGAGGACTCCGAGTAAGGTGGCAGTGCCATTGCTCATGGTGGTTCTAATGCAGTGTCTACCGGATTAGTTGCTTAGTTTAATTTCTGGTGTGCATAGCTTTATTTGAGGGTGTGTTGTGTTGAGCCCCCAGCAGAACTATGATATGTCTCTTCTTGTTAGTTTAACTCTTCAGTACGTACATACTAGTATTTCTTATAGTTCATCTTTTAGTTGGTATAGTACTACGACTACCAGTCGTTTCTTCACATTATATACATACAATATATATGGCCAACATCATATAGCCAGCGGTTTGGTTGTCAAAGATTTTTTGGGTGCTTAGTTTTGTCAAAGAATTTTAGGTGCGTAGTTTTATTTGAGGGTTGTGTTGTGCTGGACACCATTATTATGACTCAAATCTCTTTTGCCATGTTATAATGACATAAATGCCAATGGACCAACATGCCAACTCTCCCTCTATCTCACTACAGTAAAATAAAAGTGTGGGGCCTACTTGATCCCAACAGCGTTCTTATTTTCCGGTAATATTGTTCGCTTGGTTACTCCTAACAAGCGAGGCCACTGTCGGTGTCAAAACCGACGGATCTCGGGTAGGGGGTCCCGAACTGTGCATCTATGGCAGATGGTAATAGGAAGCAGGGGACACGATGTTTACCCAGGTTCGGGCCCTCTTGATGGAGGTAATACCCTACGTCCTGCTTGATTGTTCTTCATGATATGAGTATTACAAGAGTTGATCTACCACGAGATCGTAGAGGCTAAACCCTAGAAGCTAGCGTATGGTATGATTGTATGTTGTCCTACAGACTAAACCCTCCGGTTTATATAGACACCGGAGGGGGCTAGGGTTACATAGAGTCGGTTACAAGGGAGGAGATCTACATATCCGTATTGCCAAGCTTGCCTTCCATGCCAAGGAAAGTCCCATCCGGGCACGGGACGAAGTCTTCAATCTTGTATCTTCATAGTCCAATAGTCCGGACAGAGGATATAGTCCGGTTGTCCAGAGACCCCCTAATCCAGGACTCCCTAAGTAGCCCCTGAACCAGGTTTCAATGACGACGAGTCCGGCGCGCAATATTTTCTTCGGCATTGCAAGGCGGGTTCTTCCTCCAAATACTCCATAGAAGATTTTGAACACAAGGATAGTGTCCAGCTCTACAAAACAAGTTCCACATACCACCCTAGAGAGAATAATATTTCCACAAATCTAATCTACTGACACGTTTAGCAACATGACGTCATGCGATGGCCCGGTCATTATTCGAACCATTTTTTTCAACTAGCACTACACACATCGCGAGGCGGTTTTCTTGGCACGTCTTGTCGAACCAGAGATTGTGTCCCCCTTATCACGGGATTCTCATCAATACGGACGCGGGTAACCCAACCGCACCATTACTTACAGAGCTTGGAGAATAAGAGGTTTTACCAGGCGAGGGGGAGGCGCATCGCCTCTTCCGCCATTATAAAGAGACAAGAATTCACACTCTTCACCCATACCTTCTTCCCCACTCATTCCATTCTGCTCAGGCTCCAACGCACGAGCATTCACCTCCTCCACCCGCAAAAGGTCTTCCAAAGATGTCCGGATCTGGAGCAGGGAGGCAAATGGATGGCCTCTACCGTCCGAGAGAAGGATATCAAAAAGCTTCGGGAGGCCTGGTATCTGGCTAAGAAAATCGGCCACCGTTTCCCGACGGCGCGACAGATCGTCCCCACTGCGGAACCCCACAAGAGGGTTGTATTCCTCCCTCACTTTGTCCGTGGGCTAGGATTTGCCCTTCACCCATTCGTTCGCGGTATCATGTCCTATTATGGGATCGATCTTCACGATCTGTCCCCTAATTCCTTCCTCAACATCTCGACATTCATTGTCGTGTGCGAGGCCTTTTCTCCGTGTTTCGCCACACTTCGGTTTATGGCTGAAGGTATTTAATGGGAAGCCCAAGGTGGTGAGCGGCGAGCACGCCGAGTGCGAGGGCGCTATGGTGAGCAAGATGCCCAACGTCATATGGCGAACGGGAACCTTTAATGATTATGTCAAGGAGTGGCAACAACAGTTGTTTTACACTGAGCCAAGCGGTAAGGAACGGGCCGCTTCTCCCGAGTTTCGATCCGGCGCCCCTCTGTGGCTTACGTCCTGGGTCAAGAAAGGACTGGATTGGTCCTCGTCCGACGAACTGTCGGTGCTCCAGACGCGCGTTAAAGTTATGGGAGATAAGAACACTGAACTCGTCGACGTAGTCCAGGTGATGTTAGTCCGCCGGATACTGCCTTGTCAACACCGGACTTGCAATCCATGGGAGTTTGATCCGGCCAGGAACAAAACCTTGTGAAGGCTCTTCGGCTCGTCGCACGAGGACATTTGGAAGGTGCTTTTTAAGTCCAGCAAATCATGGCCGGACTCCACCGAAGACCGCGGGTACCAATTGTCCCGCCCTGCAAGTTCGGTGAGTTTATCAAACCTTTCCATCCGCATGACCCAAATGAAGCGCTTGACGCCTGCTCATTCAACTTTCCCAGAGCTGGACGAAGAAGGCGGATCGGATCCATTGTCCAGCCCCGCTGCCCGAAGACCCGGCCATCCCACTTCTGACGAAGATGCTGGTCCCGGCTCCTTACAAGGTGCCGAAGAAGACGGCCGCGAAGGAGGCTAAAAAGACCCGGGGCGGCCTTTGTCGTCGTGGCACTTCAGGCACAATACCGAAGGATCTGATGCCCATTCCGCCTTCGAAGAGGACGAAAAGGAGGAGGGAGATGAATCCCCTGCGGAGGAAAGAAGGAAGAGGACGGCCTCCGAATCCTTGGAGGCCGAACTACCCGAAAGAGGAAAGATTCCTCGTCAAGAGGAGTCTCCTACCGCCGCCGATAGCGGCCCGGCATGGGATTCCAGGGCCCAGCCCCTGGTGAACTCGTGAGTATATAAAATCCGAATATGTTTAAGCGTCCGGACACATCGCAGCTTAGTATTTTAACCTAAACAGTGTATTTCTTGTAGTCCGGCGAGGTCCCGTACCGAACAATCCTCATCGGAGGACCTGCTGAGCTCAAACGTTGTGGAGAGCGGGACGTCCCCAAAGGACCCTTCCTCCAAGCAGGTGCCAAACACCGAGGCCTCGTCCCAAAAGGACCCCGGCCAAGGAGAAAAGGAAAAAACCGTGAAGGCGGCGCCTGGAGGTCGAACCGCAGGGGCCGGAGACGTGGGGAAAAAGATTCTGTCGGCAACCTCTGTCCATCCAGAAGTGTCAGATGCTTTGTTGGTGGCGCTACGAGATGCCTCCATCGTTGATGAACACCGTGCCCTGATGAGCGCCGTGATTGAGAAAATTCAGTCGACTGAGAGTGGACTGAACGAAGCCTATATCAGTCTTATAAAAGGCTTTGAGGTATGTTTTATGAGTTATCGAAGAGTGTCATAGTATCGATAGTAGCCCCTAATACACTGTTCGGTGAAAGGAAGAACTGGACAGGGGATCGAATTCATGATCTCGGGAAGACTCACTAAATGAAATTGATTTCTCTCCTATTTCAAGCAGATGCTTGTAGCGGCTGCTGCCTCTCACACTACGGAGATCGCCGAACGTAATCAAAGTCTGGAGCGGTCCAGAGAAGAAATTGGCCGATTGCAAATGCAGTTGAGGGATAAACAAGGTAAGCACCAGTATTATGTGCATTTATTGTGAGATAAATGTTCGCTATGAAATGAGCCGCATAATTTGTGCTAGGCGTTGTGACCGAAGTCGAGGCCCTCAAAAGGGCCGTTGCTGAGGCCGAGAATAAGGCGGCCACGGAGCGGGCTCTTTGTGAGAAACACGAAGCCAGAGTTATTAAACCTGAGTAGGAGCTACAAGAGGACGTAAGTAAATGTGAGGCCTTGGAGCGGAGTTTAACGGAGAAAGAGTCCGAACTCACCAAGGCGCGCCAAGCCACGAGCGACGCCTAGGGGGAAACTCAAAGTGCGCTGCAAGGGATCCAAGAGGCGAGGAAGATCGCGGCGGGTAAGCTTTTCCCATGCATAAAAAATATTTGAAGGGAAAACTATGTTTCTGATTGTGAATCCGGACTTCTCAGGTGTATTTGCCGAGCTACCACACAGTATATCAGATGCCGCTCACTTCTACCGAGCCAAAGGAAGGAACACCACCGATAAGCTTTTTTTGGTCTCAGTATTTGGCACCAAATTATCCGGTGCCTTTTGCCGATCAACTGAAACAGCTGATCGAACAGCATAAGGCGGTGGAACTAGCTATGAAAGATGTGGTTATCCGGCTATGGCCTGTCGAACCGATTCCAAGCAGCTACTTCGGGCTCGTAAGGCGGCTTATAAGCGCTTGCCCTCGACTTGACGTCATCAAGCGGTCGGTCTGTATAGATGGAGCGCGAATGGCCTTCACCCTTGCAAAGGTGCACTGGGGGAAGATGGTGGTCAAGTAGAGCAAGTAAATCAAATTCTGGAGGATATGCTCCGAGCTTCTGTCATCTCTTTTGGTATGAATGGGAGAAATGCCTTCCATTCGCGGCGTTCGCTTATAACAATAGTTAACAAGCTAGCTTGGGCAAAGCTCCTTTCGAAGTTCTCTATGGAAGAAAATGTCGAACGCCTCTTAACTGGTCAGAAACCGGGGAAAGACAACTCTTTGGCCCGGATATGATTCAGGAAGCAAAAGAGCGGGTTCGCGTTATTCGTGAGAAATTAAAAACAGCCCAATCTCGTCAAAAGAGCCAATATGACCGCAAACATAAGCTCATGACTTGTGAAGTCGGCGAGAAGGCTTACCTTCGGGTTACTCCTTTAAAGGGAACCCATCGTTTCGGTATCGAAGGCAAATTGGATCGTCGTTACATTCTTGCCAAACGAGGAGAAGTTGCCTACCAGTTGGAACTACCTCCGCATCTTTCCAGAGTTCACGGTGTCTTCCACGTTTCTCAACTCAGGCGTTGCTTCGCGGATCCTATCTGTGGAGTGGACCACGAAACGCTTGATCTACAAGATAATCTCACATATCGGGAATATCACGTTCGTATCCTTGATCAAGCCGAGCGTACCACTCGACGCCATAACATCAAGTTTCTCAAGGTTCAATGGTCACACCACTCTGAAAAGGAAGCCACTTGGGAAAGGGAGGATCGTATTCGACTTGAGTACCCCACCTTCTTTCCAACGGATCCTAAATCTCGGGACGAGATTCTTTTGAGTGGGGGTGAGCTGTCACACCCTAGCTAGTTCATGCATTAGAGTGTTGCATCATGTCTACTCTTCCAGAAAAGCTGAATTGGGGATGGCAGAAACCCGCAGCACCCCCTCAAACCAACTAGGGTTTACTAAAATCTTTTTCAATGTACCTGAAATGCCCTTCTAAAATGTTCATCATCTTTGCCTTGGTCTAGAACCTTTGACAAAGATGGTGCACAGTTTTCTAGGACATCATAAGGTCATTGGATTAAACCATATGCTATTTGCATTTGGACATTTAAATGCTATTAAATATTTTAAATGTCCCAATAATACCAAACTGAAATGTTCCATGTTGGATATGTTCTAAACAGTGGGCATGTGCAGTTTGGTGATTTTCGGAAATGCCTAAGTATTTTTAGAAAAGACACAAACTTGCAGAAATAAAGAAAAGAGGAAAAAATAAAAGGGAAACAAACTTACTTGGCAAAGCCATCAGCCGACCCACCTGGCGGCCCAGCACTGTGTTGGACCGTGCCAGCCAGCTGCTTCGTCCCCGCCAGGCAGGCAGGGAGGTGACGCCGGTGTGCGTGAGCTCGCCAGCGCGTCAGCTGCTTTCCGCCCTCGCCCCTGGACACCTGGGCGAGCTCCACATCGCCGCCCCGACCCCGCAGACACCTTGCTCACTCCTGTGCCTCTCTCCCTCACCCTCTCCCACCATGGCCGACGCTGCCGCGCCTGCGCCACCATGAAACTCGCATCCACCGTCGTCCCCACGCCGCGCTGCCGTGTCCATGAGCTCCGCCGTCATCTGCTTCGTGGAGCTAGCCGAGCCCCGGGCGCTCGCATGCTCCAATTCGTCTTCTTCGACCTCGTCTTCACCGAACACCGCCGGAGATCCCCTTCACCGTCACCGCCGCACCAGCTTGTCCCCGACCTCGCCGTCTGCCTCGTTATTATGGACGTGAGCCCAGCTACCTCCTCCCCCTTCCCATTCTCGCTCTCGAGCACCACAGCAACTACACCGAGCTCGGCCGCACCCGACGCCGCCACCGCACGTCGCCGTCATGGCCACAACCATGTTGGCTTGATTCTGAGCATGCCGTCGTCTTCACCGCACTCGCAGAAGCCCATAGCACCTCCCCACGCGCCTCGCCGTGCCTCATAGCGACGATTTCGACCTCGCCCGAACTCCGGCGACCGCCAACATCGTCGCCGGCGACGTTTCCGGCCACCCCAGCTCCACCCACTGCCGCCATTCGACGCGGCTCACTCCCCGCATCACGTAGATGTGCTCTGCCATCGTTTTGGTCACTAGAGCACGAAACTCGCACCGCTCCGCCGTGCCTGGCCTCGCCGGCGGCTAAACGCCAGCGAGTTTGACCCTGTTTGACCCCGTGTGGGCCCAGGTTGACTCCCCCTGAGTCTATGACAAGTGGGACCGCTCTGCTAATTAACTTAGATTAGCACTAACTAAATTTAGTTAGTTATTTAACTACTGACACGCGGGTCCCACTGGTCAGGTTTGACCTGGACCGGCTCCGTTGACCGCTGACGTCACCCTAACGCAATGCTGACGCAATAATTCAATTACTGGAATTATTCTTATACAGGAAATTCCAGAAAATATTACAAACTTCAAAAATTCATAACTTTTAATCTGTAACTCCAAATGCAAAGATTTATATATGAAATTTGATCAGAAAAATTAAATATTTCCATTTGTAATTGTTTCATGCATGACAAAACACTTTAACCTTTTTGTTTAGGTGGAACAATCTAATGCTCTTATATGGCTTAAGAACATAAGCTATCATTTGAATCCTTGATTCAAATAGACTCAAACCAGCTTGTTTCACAATGCATTAGGCAGACACCTCATATTGCCATGTTATAGCATGCATCATATTGTTGCATATTGCCATGTAATGATTGTGTTCTGTGGTGTCTTTCGTGGTAGGTTCTGCCTCCGAGGATATTTCCGAGTATCCAACTGAAGGGCAGTACTCTACTACTACTCCATCAGGCAAGCAGCCCCATTGATCATATCGATACAATCCCATGTTCTCGCTCCTGCTCTCTTTTACTGCATTAAGACAACAACATTTCAAACTACTGTGTGCTGCGGTAGTTGAACCCTTATCCTCTGCATGACCTGTCATTGCCACGGTAACTAGATGAAACCCACTAGCATGTGTAGGAGTTGATTGAGCCATGTATGTGTTTCCTACCTCGCTATGCCTGCTATGCTTAGAGTTGTGTCAGGTCTGGTTCATCTGGGTGATGGGCTAGAGTGAAATGATTACGTCGGTAATGTGAGGGATGTGTTGAACATGTTTTGGTAAAGGTATCGATCAGAGGCCATGTAGGAGTACATGGTGGGTTGTTTCATTGAGGCTGTCCCTAAGAACTAAGATCTGTATGCGTGATTTAAGATTCGGCTACTACCACACATTAGGCCCAGAAATATGACCCCACTCGACTTACTGCCCCTCTCGTCCTCTGTCCAGGAGTTGCAACTAGTTTCTGGTTTTTATAGGTTATGTGTTGGCGGTCGTGCGTAGCGCTGACCCTAGGGGTGGGCTATGATGCGGTAGATACACCATGGCCGGGTATGCCGGGTGCCCGTGTGGCGTCTCGGGACCCTGTACACATCGTTTGGGGCTGTTGAGGACACCCCGGCCGGATTTCCTTGCGGATGGAACCCGAATATGCGATAAACCTGGACTAGAGACTTGTGTGGTTAGTCAGGTCGTGGTCTACACCCACGTCGTCTTTCGCTTGAAGTCTACCGAGCACATGTCGTGTGCGGACGCTAAGTGGTGGAAACATGTGTGACGAAGTACACCCCTGCAGGGTATAAAACTATTTGAATAGCCGCGTCCATGGTAAAGGACTACTTGGTCGCCTATACAGTTCATAGACAAGTTAATGGTTACTACTAAAAGACTCAAGGTAAGTGTGAGTACCGAGGATGGCCCTCTCATAGGATGACGAGGGAGGATACACGGTGGAGTATTGTGTTGGTGATTAGTGGTGTCTCGTAGGATAGCTTAGCCAAGAGTCAAAGCTGGCTTGCTGCAATAACTCCACCACCTTCTTGAGAATGAGCATGTATAGTAGGATCTGATGTAAGACTTGCTGAGTACCTTTGTACTCATGTTGCATTAATTACTGTTTCCAGACGACAACACCGCCCCCTCTGACAGGTTTTACGTAGACCTTGAGGTCGATTAGTAACTTGCCACCCAGGTGGTGATTCTGTCCATGGAGGGCCCTATATAGATAGACATGCTTCGTCAAGCCTGCTTTCTTTCTAGTGTATGTACTCAGACTTATTTGCTTCCGCATATGCTTGTATGCTTGTATGACTTGAGTGTCGGGTCATGTGACCCCTACCTGTATGAACATGTTATGTATGGCTCTCCGGAGCCTTTAAATAAAGTACTTGAGTTGTAGAGTTTTGTTGTGATGCCATGTTGTATTTACACATATCGAGCATATTGTGTGTATGATTGAAATGCTTGGTATGTGTGGGATCTGACAATCTAGTTGTTTATCCTTAGCAGCCTCTCTTATGGGGAAATGTAGTCTAGTGCTTCCATGAGCCATAGTACTCCGCTACAGCCCGATTCACCGGAGTCCTGCTAGCCCAGCACTACTGCTCAGGACACTTGACTGGCCGGCATGTGTTTCACTTTGTTCTTGTGTCTGTCACTTCGGGGAAATGTCACGTGGTGACATTCGGAGTCCTGGCTAGCCTGCTACAGCCCGGGTTCCCGGAGTCCTGTTAGCCTAGTGCTACAGCCCGGATTCACACGCTGTTGACCGACATGTTCGATGTGATTCATGTATGCCTGTCCCCATAGGTTAGTGCCGCTTTGGGTTCACGACTAGCCATGTCGGCCCGGGTTCTCTGTCATATGGATGCTAGCGACACTATCATATACGTGAGCCAAAAGGCGCAATCAGTCTCGGGCCATGGTAAGGCGACACCCGTGGGAATACCATGCGTGAGGCCGCAAAGTTATATGAGGTGTTACCGGCTAGATCGATGTGACTTGGAACCACTATTCAAGATATCTTCCGATATGCTGATAAATCGGCCGATTTATCGCTTATCGTTGTCAGACCGATAAGATAAATCGGCCGATAAATCAACCGATAT
Source organism: Triticum dicoccoides (assembly GCF_002162155.2). Classification (NCBI taxonomy): domain Eukaryota; kingdom Viridiplantae; phylum Streptophyta; class Magnoliopsida; order Poales; family Poaceae; genus Triticum; species Triticum dicoccoides. Next base: position 57,100,705 of record NC_041380.1, on the reverse strand, counting down.
GGTGATAAATCGGCCGATATGCCAATAAACTGGCCGATTTACCCCTTATCATTGGTCGACCGATAAGTTCACGATAAGCGATATCCCCAACATTGCTTGGAACCGGGGTCCTGACAGCCACAATAAATAAAATTACATTGAGAATTATGCTAGGTAGCATTCCACATCAAAAATTCTGTTTTTATCATTTACCTACTCAAGGACGAGCAGGAATTAAGCTTGGGGATGCTTGATACATCTCCAATGTATCTATAATTTTTTATTGTTCCATGCTATTATATTATCTGTTTTGGATGTTAATGGGATTTATTTATACACTTCTATAGTATTTTTGGGACTAACCTACTAACCCAAGGCCCAGTGCAAATTGCTGTTTTTTTGCCTATTTCAGTGTTTCGCAGAAAAGGAATATCAAACGGAATCCAAACGGAATGAAACCTTCGGGAGAGTTATTTTTGGAACAAACGTGATCCAAGGGACTTGGAGTGGGCGTCAAGAAAGAAACAACGGAGCCACGAGGCAGGGAAGCACGCCTGCCCCCTGGGCGTGCACCCCACCCTCGTGGGCCCCACACAGCTCCACCAACCTACTTCTTCCTCCTATATATATCCATATACCCCAAAAACATCCAGGAGAACCGCGAAACCGTACTTCCACCGTTGCAACCTTCTATACCTAAGAGATCCCATCTTGGGGCCTTTTCCGGAGCTCCGCCGGAGGGGGAATCAATCACGGAGGGCTTCTACATCAACACCATAGCCTCTCCGATGATGTGTGAGTAGTTTACCATAGACCTTCGGGTCCATAGTTATTAGCTAGATAGCCTCTTCTCTCTGTGTGGATCTCAATACAATGTTCTCCTTGATCTTCTTGGATATCTATTTGATGTAACTCTTTTTGCGGTGTGTTTGTCGAGACCCCATGAATTGTGGGTTTATGATTAAGTTTATCTATGAACAATATTTGATTCTTCTCTGAAATCTTTTATGTATGATTGGTTATCTTTGCAAGTCTCTTAGAATTATCAGTTTGGTTTGGCCTACTAGATTGATCTTTCTTGCAATGGGATAAGTGCTTAGCTTTGGGTTCAATCTTGCGGTGTCCTTTCCCAGTGACAGCAGGGGCAGGTAAGCACGTATTGTATTGTTGCCATCGAGGATAAAAAGATGGGGTTTATATCATATTTCTTGAGTTTATCCCTCTACATCATGTCATCTTGCCTAATGCTTTACTCTGTTCTTATGAACTTAATACTATAGATGCATGCTGGATAGCGGTCGATGTGTGGAGTAATAGTAGTAGATGCAGAATCGTTTTGGTCTACTTGTCGCGGACGTGATGCCTATATAGATGATAATGCCTAGATATTCTCATACTTATGCACTTTTCTATCAATTGCTCGACAGTAATTTTTTCACCCACCGTAATACTTATGCTATCTTGAGAGAAGCCACTAGTGAAACCTATGGCCCCTTGGTCTATCTTTTATCATATAAGTTTCCAATCTATTTTATTTTGCAATCTTTACTTTCAATCTATATCGTAAAAATACCAAAAATATTTATCTTATTATTATTATCTCTCTCATATCTCACTCTCTTAAGTGGCCGTGAAGGGATTGACAACTCCTTTATCATGTTGGTTGCAAGGTTCTTATTTGTTTGTGTTGTGGAAACATCACGCAGATGTCCTAGTGTGAGGACTTAATCGTGAGGCCAACGCATCTATGCGGTAGCTTGAAGGGGTTGATCAGAATCGAGAGACGAGAGACGCAACACGCAAGATGAAGATTTAGACAACTTCGGGCCCCCGGAAACATCATCCGGTAACAACCCTACATGCTGTTTGTGGCTAGGTCTCATTATCATCATGAGGGAGTCGCCATAACTCCGGCTCTCCTAGTTGTGTCTAGACTTAATGATTATTCAACTTGTCCCTCTTGGGGTGCCCTGCCCCTCCTTATATATTTTGAAGGGGCGGGTTGTTGGGGAACGTAGCAGAAATTCAAAATTTTCCTACGTGTCACCAAGATCTATCTATGGAGAGACTAGCAACGAGGGGAAGGAGAGTGCATCTACATACCCTTGTAGATCGCTAAGCGGAAGCGTTCAAGAGAACGGGGTTGATGGAGTCGTACTCGTCGTGATCCAAATCACCAGAGATCCTAGTGCCGAACGGACGGCACCTCCGCGTTCAACACACGTACAGCCCGACGACGTCTCCCACGCCTTGATCCAGCAAGGAGAGAGGGAGAGGTTGAGGAAGACTCCATCCAACAGCAGCACAACGGCGTGGTGGTGATGGAGGAGTGTGGCTATCCTGCAGGGCTTCGCCAAGCACCGTGGGAGAGGAGAAAGGAGAAAGAGAGGTAGGGCTGCACCAACGGGGAGAGGAACTCATCTCGTGTCTTGGGTAGCCCCAAAACCTCCACTATATATAGGGGCAAGGGGGAGGGGGAGGCGCCCTAGGGTTTCCCCTAGGGGGCGGCGGCCACGGCAGATGGGATCTACCCCTTGGGTGACTTGGCCCCCAAGCCAGGAGGTGGGAACCCTTAGATGGGGCGCCCCAAACCCCTGGTCACGTGGGAATAGGTGAGGGGGGCGCACAGCCCCTTAGTGGGCTGGTTTGCCCCCTTCCCTTGGCCCATGAAGCCCCCCAACACTTGTCGGGGCTCCCGAAACACCTTTCGGTCATGCTGGTCATTACCCAGTACCTCCGGAACACTCCCGGACTCCAAAACCCTTCGTCCAATATATCAATCTTTACCTCCGGACCATTCCGGAACTCCTCGTGATGTCCGGGATCTCATCCGGGACTCCTAACTACCTTCGGTAACCACATACAAGCTTCCTTTATAACCCTAGCGTCACCGAACCTTAAGTGTGTAGACCCTACGGGTTCGGGAGACATGCAGACATGACCGAGACGTTCTCCGGTCAATAACCAACAGCGGGGATCTGGATACCCATGTTGGCTCCCACATGTTCCACGATGATCTCATCGGATGAACCACGATGTCAAGGACTTAATCAATCCCGTATTCAATTCCCTTTGTCTATCGGTATGATACTTGCCCGAGAGTCGATCGTCGGTATCCCGATACCTTGTTCAATCTCGTTACCGGCAAGTCTCTTTACTCGTTCCGTAACACATCATCCCGTGATCAACTCTTTGATCACATTGTGCACATTATGATGATGTCCTACCGAGTGGGCCCAGAGATACCTCTCCGTCACACGGAGTGACAAATCCCAGTCTCGATTCGTGCCAACCCAACAGACACTTTCGGAGATACCCGTAGTGTACCTTTATAGCCACCCAGTTATGTTGTGACGTTTGTCACACCCAAAGCACTCCTACGGTAACCGGGAGTTGCACAATCTCATTGTCTAAGGAAATGATACTTGACATTAGAAAAGCTTTAGCATACGAACTACACGATCTTGTGCTAGGCTTAGGATTGGGTCTTGTCCATCACATCATTCTCCTAATGATGTGATCCCGTTATCAACGACATCCAATGTCCATGGTCAGGAAACCGTAACCATATATTGATCAACGAGCTAGTCAACTAGAGGCTTACTAGGGACATGGTGTTGTCTATGTATCCACACATGTATCTGAGTTTCCTATCAATAAAATTCTAGCATGGCTAATAAACGATTATCATGAACAAGGAAATATAATAATAACTTATTTATTATTTCCTCTAGGGCATATTTCCAACAGTCTCCCACTTGCACTAGAGTCAATAATCTAGTTCACATCGCCATGTGATTAACACTCACAGGTCACATCGCCATGTGACCAACATCGAAAGAGTTTACTAGAGTCAATAATCTAGTTCACATCACTATGTGATTAACACTCAATGAGTTCTGGGTTTGATCATGTTGCTTGTGAGAGAGGTTTTAGTCAGCGGGTCTGCAACATTCAGATCCGTTTGTATTTTGCAAATTTCTATGTCATCTTGTAGATGCAACTACTACGCTATATTTGGAGCTATTCCAAATAACTGTTCTACTATATGAATCCAGTTTACTACTCAGAATAATCTGGATTAGTGTCAAAGTTCGCATCGGCGTAACCCTTTACGACGAACTCTTTTACCACCTCCATAATCGAGAAAATTCCTTAGTCCACTAGTTATTAAGGATAACTTTGACCGCTGTCTTGTGATCCATTCTTGGATCACTCTTGTACCCCTTGACTGACTCATGGCAAGGCACATTTCAGGTGCGGTACACAGCATAGCATACTGTAGAGCCTATGTCTTAAGCATAGGGGACGACCTTCGTCCTTTCTCCCTATTTTGCCGTGGTCGAGCTTTAAGTCTTAACTTCATACCTTACAACTCAGGCAAGAACTCCTTCTTTGACTGATCCATCTTGAACACCTTCAAGATCATGTCAAGGAATGTGCTCATTTGAAAGTACCATTAAGCGTTTTGATCTATCCTTATAGTTCTTGATGCTCAATGTTCAAGTAGCTTAATCCAGGTTTTCCATTGAAAAACACTTTTCAAATAACCCTATATGCTTTCCAGAAATTCTACATCATTTCCGAAAAAACAATATGTCAACAACATATACTCATCAGAAATTCTATAGTGCTCCCACTCACTTCTTTGGAAATACAAGTTTCTTATAAACTTTGTATACACCAAAATCTTTGATCATCATCAAAGCACACATTCCAACTCCGAGATGCTTACTCCAGTCCTTAGAAGGATTGCTAGAGCTTTGCATACTTATTAACATCTTTCAGGATTGACAAAACCTTCCGGTTGTATCACATACAACCTTTCCTCAAGAAAATCGTTGAGGAAACAGTGTTTTGACATCCCATCTGCAAGATTTCATAAATAATGCAGTAATTGCTAATATAATTCCAACAGAGTCTTAGCATCGCTACGAGTGAGAAAGTCTCATCGTAGTCAACTCCTTGAACTTGTCGAAAAACATCTTAACGACAAGTCGAGCTTTCTTAATGGTGATACTTACCATCATTGTCCGTCTTCCTTTTAAAATCCATATGTACCTAACAGCCTTACGACCATCAAGTAGTTCTTCCAAAGTCTACACTTTGTTTTCATACATGGATCCTTTCTCGGATTTTATGGCCTCGATCCATTTATCGGAATTCAGGCCCACCATTGCTTCTCCATAGCTCGTAGGTTCATTGTTGTCTAGCAACATGACTTCCAAGACAGGATTACGTACCATTCTGAAGTAGTACGCATCCTTGTCATCCCACGAGGTTTGTTAGTGACTTGATCTGAAGTTTCATGATCACTATCATAAGCTTCCACTTCAATTGGTGTAGGTGCCACAGGAACAACTCTTTGTGCCCTGCTATACACTAGTTGAAGTAACGGTTCAATAACCTCATCAAGTCTCCACCATCCTCCCATTCAATTCTTTCGAGAGAAACTTTTCCTCGAGAAATGACCCGATACAAGAAACAATCCCTTATTGCTTTCGAATCTGAGACAGGAGGTATACCCAACTGTTTTGGGTGTCCTATGAAGATGCATTTATCCTCTTTGGGTTTGAGCTTATCAGCCTGAAACTTTTTCACATAAGCGTCGTAGCCCCAAACTTTTAAGTAATGATAGCTTAGGTTTCTCTAAACCATAGTTCATACGGTGTCATCTCATCGGAATTACGTGGTGCCCTATTTGAAGTGAATGTGGTTGTCTCTAATGCCTAACCCATAAACTATCATGGTAATTCGATAAGAGACATCATGGTATGCATCATATCCAATAGGTTGCAGTTATGATGTTCGGACACACCATCACACTATGGTGTTCTAGGCTGTATTAGTTGTGAAAAAATTTCCACAATGTCTTAATTCTGTGCCAAACTCGTAATTCAGATATTCATCTCTATGATCATATCATAGATCTTTTTATCCTCTTGTCACGACGATCTTTCAACTTCACCCTGAAATTACTTGAACCTTTCAATAATTCAGACTCGTGATTCATCAAGTAAATATACTCAACATCTACTCAAATCATCTATGAAATAAGAACATAACGATATCCACTACATGCCTCAGCACTCATTGGAATGCACACATCAAAATGTATTACTTTCAACAAGTTGCTTTCTAGTTCCATTTTACTGAAAACGAGGCTTTCAGTCATCTTGCCCATGTGGTATGATTTGCATGTCTCAAGTGATTCAAAATCAAGTGAGTCCAAACGGTCCATTTGCATGGAGTTTCTTCATGCATATACACCAATAGACACGGTTCGCATGTCTCAAACTTTTCAAAAATGATTGAGTCCAAAGATCCATCAACATGGAGCTTCTTCATGCGTTTTATACCGATATGACTTACGTGGTAGTGCCACAAGTAGGTGGTACTATCATTACTATTGTCAGGACCCCAACTCGATGTCACATTGATCTAGCCGGTAACACCTCATATCACTTTGCGGCCTCACGCACGGTATCCCCACGGGTGTCGCCTTACCTTTGCCCGGGACCGTTTGCGCCTTTTGGCTCACGTATATGATAGTGTCGCTAGCATCCATATGATAAGGAGCCCGGGCTGACATGACTAGTCGTAAACCCAAAGTGGCACAGACTTACAGGGACAGGCATCCATGACCTAGCTTCGAACGTGTGGGTCATCAGCAAGTGGGTCCGGGCTGTAGCACTGGGCTAGCAGGACTCCGGTAAACCGGGCTGTAGCAGGCTAACAGGACTCCGGTACTCAATGCGTGACATTTCCCCGAAGGGACAGAGACAGGAACTAAGAAGGACACATGCCGGCCAGCCTAAGTGTTCCAGAGCAGTAGCAAGCTACCATGGCTCAGCGGTAACACTAGGAGACATTTCCCGGTAAGAGAGGCTACTAAAGATAAACAACTAGATAGTCAGATCCCACACATACCAAGCATTTCAATCATACACACAATATGCTCGATATGTGCAAATACAACGAAGCGTCACAACATGACTCTACGACACAAGTACTTTATTTAAGGCTCAGGGAGCCATACATAACATACACAAAGGAACGGGTCACACGACCCAGCATTCAAGTCATACAGTCATACAAACCAGCAGCGGAAGTAACTTGTCTGAGTACAGACAACTAGTAAAATAAAAGAGGCTTGGAAAGCCTAACTATACTACGTGGTCCTTCACAAGCTCAGGGTCACCACCTGGGCCTTTAGCCTACTCGTTGATGTCAACGTCTACATAGAACCCATCAGAAGGGGTTGCAGCGTCTTCTGAAAAAAATGTAAATTATAGCAACATGAGTACAAAGGTGCTCAGCAAGACTTACATCAGATCCTACATACATGCATATTATCAAGAAGGGTTGGAGGAGTTATTGCAGCAAGCCAGCTTTGACTCTTGGCTAGACTATCCTACGATACTTCAACTTGAAATGGTTTTGCGCACACGAGTCCACTACTCACCACTTCAATACACTACCGAGGATCCGCCTCCGTCTTCCTACGAAAGAGCCATCCTCGGCGCTCACACTTATCTTGAGGCTTTTAGTAGTTTCCATTTACTTGTCTATGAACTGTATAGGCAACCAAGTAGTCCTTTACCGCGGACGCGGCTATTCGAATAGATCATGTTAACCCTGCAGGGGTGTACTTCTTCATACACGCTCTCACCACTTACCGTCGTTTACACGACATGTACTCGGCAACCTTCAAGCGGAAGCCCAACGTGGGTGTCGGCCACGACCTACCTAATCACCTAAGCCTCCAGTCCAGGTTTATCGCCTATTCAGGTTCCATCCGCAGGGAGTCCGGCCGAGGTTTCCCATACGGCCCCGAACGATGTGAACAGGGTTCCCGAGATACCTAACGGGTATTCGGTACACCCGGCCACGTACCTACCGCATCACAGCCCACCCCTACGGTCAGCGCTGTCCACGGCCTCCAGTAGGCTACAAACACCAGAAACTACTTGCAACTCCTGGACGGAGAACTAGGGTGAATAAGAAGCCGAGAGGGTCCATTGGTTTCGGGCCCAATGCATGGTAGTAGCTGATTCTTAAATCACACATACAGATCTCAGCGCTTAAGGTCGGCTTCAATGAAACAACCCACCATGTACTCCTACATGGCCTCTCATCGATACCTTTACCAAATCGTGTTCACCACACCACTCTCATTACCGACATAATCATTTCACTCTAGCCCATCACCCAGATGAACCAGACCTGACACAACTCTAAGCATAGCAGGCATAGCAAGGTAGGAACAACACATACATATGGCTCATACAACTCCTACACATGCTAGTGGGTTTCATCTAGTTACTGTGGCAATGACAGGTCATGCAGAGGAAATGGGTTCAACTACCGTAGCACACAGCAGTTTGAAACGCGTTGTCTTAATGCAGTAAAAGAGAGCAGGAGCGAGAACATGGGATTGTATCGATATGATCAAATGGTTGGTTGCTTGCCTGATGGTTCGACGCACTGATACGGTTCTTCGTTAGGGTAATCACGGTACTCCTCGGAGGCAGAACCTGTCGCAAAGGACACCGATACACAACCATCACCAAACAATGTGCAACAATATGATGCATGCATGAAACATGGCAATATGAGTGTGTTGGGCTAATGCAACTAAAACCAGAAGGGTTTGAACAAATTTGAATCAAAGATTCAAATTTCAAACTCAAGCATGGCCTTTTAAAGTGCTTTTCCTTGTTCTGCTTTAAACATCAATTTAACTTGTTTGATCATGCATGAAAAATAGTACAGATGGATAGATTGGATTTTTCTGATCATTTTTCATATATAATTTGTCTGATTTGGAGTTACAGAATAAAAGTTATGAATTTTTGAAGTTTAAATTATATTCTGGAATTTCCTGATTTAATTTAAATCCAGAAATATGTATATTGCGCCAGCATGATGTCAGCACGACGTCAGCGGTCAACTGCGGCTGGCTGGGGTCAAACCTGACGTGTGGGGTCCACACGTCAGTGACAGGGGGTTTAACAGAGGTTAGTTTAATCCTAATTAAGAATTAGTGGCGCTGGGGCCCACTGGTCAGTGTCAGGGGGGTTAACTAACAATGATTAGTACTAAGCTAACCACCTGGCCGACGGGGCCCACGCGTCAGTGACTCTAGGGGGGTCAAACCCCAGGTCGAACAGGTCAAACCCGCCGGCGGTTAGTCGCCGGCGAGGTCCGTGGCGTACAAGTGCCTCGGGTTTCCTCTGTGGTGCTCCAAACGGCGTGCGGCTAGGTGCGTTGGAAAGCTAGCTCGGTGGCGCGTCGGGCGGTGGCCGTGGCTGGGCCTGGGGTGGCCGGAGTCGACGGCGGCGAGCTTGGCTGCGGCCGCCGGGGTTCGGTCGTGCACGGAAACGGGGTTGGAGCTCGAAGGCGAGCGAGGCAAGGCGCTAGGGATGCTCTACGGGGCCTTACGAACTTGTTGGACTCGCTGGGGTGACCAAATGATCACCGGAGCTGCGTCGACGGCGAGCTCGGTGACGGCGGAGGTTCGGCCGTGGTGGGAACGGAGTTACGGCGCGGGAACGAGGGGGGGAAGAGAGGGAAACGGTGGCGGAGCTCACCGCGGTTGCAGCGGGCGTCGAAGCGGGCTCGGGGACGCACTGGAGACGGCGAATCGACGGCGATGGTGGTCGGAGCCCGAGGAGGAAGACGATGGCGACGGCGGCTCCACGGGGCGTCCGGCGTCTTGTGGCTTGACGGAGAGCTTCAGGGCGAGGGGGCGGAGCTCCTGCGCGAGTCGGGAAGGCGAGGGGAGGCCGGTGGCGGCGGCTATGGCGAACGGCGGCGATGGGTGCGTTCGGACACGGGAGAGAGAGAGCGAGGGAGAGGAGAGGAAGAACCGGGGGAGAGTGAGAGAGTACGGGGGGCGTGGCGTCGTTCCAGGGCATCCAGACGAGGAGGGG
>NC_041380.1:57082355-57089317 GCF_002162155.2 Triticum dicoccoides | reverse complement strand
TAGAGAACTTCAAAAGGGGCTTTACCCAAGCTAGATTGATAGCTGTTGTTGTAAGCGAATTCGGCAAATGGAAGGCACTTCTCCCAGTCCATTCCGAATGAGATAACAGAGGCTCGAAGCATGTCTTCTAGAATCTGGTTGACGCGTTCCACTTGACCACTCGACTGAGGGTGGAAGGCGGTGCTAAAGGAGAGACGGGTCCCCATAGCATTTTGGAAGCTTTCCCAAAATCGAGAGGTGAAAAGACTTCCTCGATCCGAGTTAATTTCCAAAGGAACACCATGGAGGGACACTATTCGGGAGATGTATAAGTCTGCCAGCTGACTAGCGGTTATACTCTCACGAACAGGTAAGAAATGGGCTACTTTGGAAAGACGATCGACAACGACGAAAATAGCATTATTCCCTCTCTTGGTCCTGGGAAAACTGGTAATGAAATCCATACCAATTTTATCCCATTTCCATTCAGGAATAGCAAAGGGTTGAAGGGTGCCAGCAGGCCGTTGATGCTCTGCTTTTACACGGCGACAGACGTCGCAATTAGCAATATACTGAGCAATTTCTCTCTTCATCCTAGTCCACCAGAACCTCTGGCGTAGGTCCTGATACATCTTAGTACTACCGGGATGAATGGAGAGAGGAGATTCATGAGTTTCCTTAAGGATCAATCGCCTCAGGTTTCGCACTTTGGGAACCACTAGTCGATTCCCGAAGTATACGACCCCTTGATCATTAATGGAGAAGCAATTCGCAATTCCTTTCTGGATGTTTCTCTTGATGCGGGAGATTCCCGGATCTACCTTCTGTGCTTTGATGATCTGATCCGTAAGGGTAGGTTTTGCCACCAAGGTGGAAAGAAAACCTTGAGGAACAATGTGAAGGTTAAGCTTCCGAAATTCCTCATGGAGAAGCGGTTGACTTTGTTGTAACATCAGGTTGTTACAATAAGATTTACGACTTAGCGCATCAGCCATGACGTTAGCTTTCCCTGGGGTGTAGGTTATTCCTAAGTCGAAGTCTGTGATCAACTCAACCCAATGTCTTACCTGAGATTCAAATCCGGTTGGGTGAAAATGTACTTCAGACTTTGGTGATCAGTGAATATCTCGCAACGGTTACCGAGGAGGTAATGTCGCCAGGTCTTGAGTGCATAGACTACGGCTGCAAGCTCTAGATCATGAGTAGGATAATTCTCCTCATGTGGGTGCAATTGCCATGAAGCATAGGCAATTACGTGTCGATCTTGCATGAGAATGCAACCTAGTCCTTGTCACGAAGCGTCGCAGTAGATAACAAAGTCCTTGGAGAAGTCTGGCGGTACCAGTACGGGAGCAGAAGTCAGGCGTCTTTTCAGTTCCTGAAAGCTGTGCTCACATTGTGGAGTCCATTCGAACTTCTTATCTTTCTTGAGGAGTTCGGTTAGAGGTTTAGCAACCTTGGAGAAGTTCTTGACAAAGCGACGACAATAGCTCGCTAAGCCCAGAAAACTCCGAACTTGCTTGACCGATTCAGGTGGAGTCCAATTAAGGACGGCTTGAACTCGCTCAGGGTTAACAGCAATACCTTTACCAGATATTACATGACCCAGATAGGTCACTTCTGACAACCAGAATTCACATTTAGAAAATTTGGCATAAAGGCGATGCTCTCGAAGTTTCTCCAACACTAGCCTTAGATGTTCGGCATGTTCTTCCTCGTTCTTGGAGTAGATGAGTATATCATCGAGGTAAACCACGACGAATTTATCCAAATACTCCATGAAGATTGAGTTCATTAACCGAGAAAAGGTGGCTGGAGCGTTGGTTAAACCGAAGGACATGACGGTGTACTCGTATTGGCCATAATGAGTAACAAAGGCCGTTTTAGGAATGTCCCCGTTTCTGATTTTGATTTGATGGTAGCCCAACCTCAAATCCATCTTGGAGAAGACTGAGGATCCAGCGAGCTGATCATACAGGTCGTTGATCCTGGGAAGCGGATATTTGTTCTTGATTGTGACCAAATTGATAGGTCGGTAATCTACAACCATCCGGTCCGTACCATCCTTCTTCTTGACGAATAGGACGGGGCAAGCCCACGGAGATGAACTAGGGCGGATGAAACCCTTTTTCAAGGACTCATCGAGTTGTTTCTTAAGCTCGGCTAGTTCTAGTGGTGCCATCTTATAAGGTCTTCTAGCAATCGGAACGGTTCCTGGAATGAGGTCTATTACGAACTCAACATCCCTGTCAGGTGGAACACCTGGCAATTCCTCTGGGAAGACATCCGGGAAGTCACGGACTACCGGAACGTCCTCAAGGTCTGGCAAAGGGCTGGCGTTAAGAGAATATAATTGTCGCTTGGCTACTCGGGTTAAGACATTGACTTTCTTGCCCGAAGGGTGAGTGAGTTGAACAGTCCTAGAGAAGCAATCAATTTTGGCATGATGAGCTGACATCCAGTCCATACCCAAAATGATATTAATATCTGAAGATTTGAGGGCTATCAACGATGCAAGAAAAACAAGTCTGTCGACTTGGATTTCATTTCCATAACTTACCCTAGAGGTCTGCCATCTAGACCCGGGAGTAGAAATTTCCATAGTGGATGGCATGTCACAGAATGCAGTGTTATGCAAACGAGCATAGTTTTCAGATATAAATGATTGGGAGGCTCCTGTATCGAAAAGAACAGATGCCGGGTGGCAATTAACAAGAAGCGTACCGAGAACAACGTTGGGATCCTCTTGAGCTTCTTCGGCAGAGATACAGTTGACATGGCCACGTGAGGCGGTGGCCGGCTTGGCGTGGAACACTTTCCCTGTCGGCTTGCCACGACCAACAGCTTTAGCAGACTGGTTGGGGTTGGTCTGGGGACACTCACGCATATAGTGGCCAGATTCCCCACACTTGAAACAAGTCACGGAACTGGTACGTGGAGGAGCATTGTTGGTTGGACCCCCATAGGGCTTGGCTGGAGCAGACTGTTGAACAGGGCGAGGCTCCTGGAAAGATGGCCTCGGTGTGAACCTGGGTGGCAGGGCGGTGTTGGGTACCCACACGCGGCGCTTCTGAGGACCAGCACCGGATGAGGAACCCATGTCACGGCCATGCTTGCGTGTTGCGTCATAGTCAGTCTGACCAGTTTCAGCACTGATGGCTTTGTTAACAAGTTTCTAAAAAGATGTGCACTCATGCAGACGGAGGTCGCGGCGAAGCTCAGGACTAAGTCCCTTACGGAACCTTGCTTGCTTCTTGGCATCAGTAGAGACTTCCTCAGTTGCATATCGTGCGAGGTTACCAAACTCCCTGCTATAAGCATCCACAGAAAGTCGGCCCTGAGTGAAACTGCAAAATTCCTCACGTTTACGGTCCATGAGACCCTCCGGAATGTGATGTTCACGGAAAGCCTCGCTGAATTCAGCCCAAGTAGTGACATGGCCCGCTGGGCGCATAGCTCCATAATTCTCCCACCATAGACTGGCGGGGCCTTCAAGATGATAAGCAGCAAAGGTGACCTTGTCAGCCTCCGATACCAGCGCAGAACGCAGTTTGTGAGAGATACTGCGAAGCCAATCATCAGCGTCGAGAGGCTCGACGGAGTGGTGGAACGTGGGTGGATGTAATTTGATAAAATCACTGAGTGACACCACGTTAGTCCTCTGATGGTGTGCCGTGTTCTGTTCAATACGCTCCAACAAACGGTTGGTCTCCCGCTTGTTTCTCTCAGCTTCCATCATAACCTCGGCTAGGGAAGGAGGATGAGGCAGATTTGCATCCCTGACTTCACTGCCTTCGGCCTGCTCTTGAGGAGCAGGGTTAGTGCGCGTGTTGACCATCCTAGGTAAACAAAACAATGATTTAGTCAGAATGGAAAAATTCCGACATAGGATATAAAATGGAAGGAATAACTCGAAATGCAAGATGATCATCCGTATGACATGGTAAATACAGAAACTGCTTCTTTATTCCATCGTCATACACACCATACAGGGTTTAGTACAAGACCAAACAAAGTACTATTACGGTGAAAGAGGATTACATCTCATCGGAGGCATCCCAAGCTCCTATACATTATTTTTCTACACCTCCGGAAAGAGTACAAACTAGGTCATATCCCACGAGTCACGCAGGACGATAGACGACACAGCTAGTGCGAACTAGTGATACTACCACTAACTCAGACCGATCCGTAGTAGTCCTCGTAGAAGTCACCTCCATAGCCTGGAAGCTCAACATGATCATCCGGAAACAGACGATCTCGCGGAGCTTGTGGACCATAGGGGCTAGGATGAGGTCGTGGACCAACAGACGGTGGCCTGCGGGGACCGCGAGGTGGGGTGATGCCTCCTACATCACGCCAACCCATCATGTCTGGCAGAGCAGATCTCACAGGATAGAGATCGCGCATATCCGAATATCCAGCTTGCACCGCCGGTGCGAACCGAGTCAAAGTGGCCCAGTGGTCAGCACGGGTATTGAAGAGCTCTAACCTCAAGGCCCGATTTTCACGGTCCTTATCCTCGAGCATCTCAGCAGTGGTGCGAGTCCGTGAATCCTCCTGAGTGGGGTCAGCATAGATAGCCTGGAGATACCCTTGTGCTCCCGGAAGTGATCCTGGCATATACCGGAAATCAGAGTCCCGAAATAGACCAGATCTGACTCGCATGATGGTCATCATAGAGTAGGCGGCGTCCTGCACAGCCATCTCAATAGTAACCCCGAGTCCATAGGAGCAGTGAAGGGGCTCGGTGGATCCAGGATAAGATGGAAATATCCTGACAGTGCAGAGATACTGGCTTTGATTAAAGTCCCGAAATTGCTCTTCGACCGTGTACTCAGGATACCAGCGGTATCCAGCCTCAGTCATTACCCTGACCAACATGGCAGTATGGCCGGGTACATCTAGGCATCGAGTCAGGCGAACCACTTGATTGAGGTCGCGAGTGGCCATCTGAAAGCACAATCATAATGCAAAGGCATTAGAATTGCTAGCAAAATTTCGGCAGCATAACAGCTGTAAATGCTCAAGAAGGATTTTGAGACATTTGACAAAGAATTTCATACACACTCAACATCATCATATCAAGTTCTGAGTCCATCCTAGCAACATAATGTGGTAATAGGTTTGAACTAGGCTTGTATCCATCAAACCTGTAAGGTACTACTGATTAGTAACACGTGAACCTGATAGAGAGAATAGATCCTAATTCCTTAACCCCCGATGGAAGAATAGACTGACTCAGATCAGAATGTCATAAGATAAAGGAGTAAAAAGAGCCTTACGTTCCAACCCACAAACAATTCCCTTACATATAACTAAAGAATTTCTAGACTCAACATCGACCAGTTTGGCTTGGAGAACCTACAGGCAGTCCGGCTCTGATGCCAACGCTATCAGGACCCCGACTAGATGTCACATTGATCTAGCCGGTAACACCTCATATCACTTTGCGGCCTCACGCACGGTATCCCCACGGGTGTCGCCTTACCTTTGCCCGGGACCGTTTGCGCCTTTTGGCTCACGTATATGATAGTGTCGCTAGCATCCATATGATAAGGAGCCCGGGCTGACATGACTAGTCGTAAACCCAAAGTGGCACAGACTTACAGGGACAGGCATCCATGACCCAGCTTCGAACGTGTTGGTCCTCAGCAAGTGGGTCCGGGCTGTAGCACTGGGCTAGCAGGACTCGGGCTGTAGCGGGCTAACAGGACTCCGGTACTCAATGCGTGACATTTCCCCGAAGGGACATACACAGGAACGAAGAAGGACACATGTCGGCTAGCCTAAGTGTTCCAGAGCAGTAGCAAGCTACCATGGCTCAGCGGTAACACTAGGAGACATTTCCCGGTAAGAGAGGCTACTAAAGATAAACAACTAGATAGTCAGATCCCACACATACCAAGCATTTCAATCATACACACAATATGCTCGATATGTGCAAATACAACGAAGCGTCACAACATGACTCTACGACACAAGTACTTTATTTAAGGCTCAGGGAGCCATACATAACATACACAAAGGAACGGGTCACACGACCCAGCATTCAAGTCATACAGTCATACAAACCAGCAGCGGAAGTAACTTGTCTGAGTACAGACAACTAGTAAAATAAAAGAGGCTTGGAAAGCCTAACTATACTACGTGGTCCTTCACAAGCTCAGGGTCACCACCTGGGCCTTTAGCCTACTCGTTGATGTCAACGTCTACATAGAACCCATCAGAAGGGGTTGCAGCGTCTTCTGAAAAAAATGTAAATTATAGCAACATGAGTACAAAGGTACTCAGCAAGACTTACATCAGATCCTACATACATGCATATTATCAAGAAGGGTTGGTGGAGTTATTGCAGCAAGCCAGCTTTGACTCTTGGCTAGACTATCCTACGATACTTCAACTTGAAATGGTTTTGCGCACACGAGTCCATTACTCACCACTTCAATACACTACCGAGGATCCGCCTCCGTCTTCCTACGGAAGAGCCATCCTCGGCGCTCACACTTATCTTGAGGCTTTTAGTAGTTTCCATTTACTTGTCTATGAACTGTATAGGCAACCAAGTAGTCCTTTACCGCGGACGCGGCTATTCGAATAGATCATGTTAACCCTGCAGGGGTGTACTTCTTCATACACGCTCTCACCACTTACCGTCGTTTACACGACATGTACTCGGCAACCTTCAAGCGGAAGCCCAACGTGGGTGTCGGCCACGACCTACCTAATCACCTAAGCCTCCAGTCCAGGTTTATCGCCTATTCAGGTTCCATCCGCAGGGAGTCCGGCCGAGGTTTCCCATACGGCCCCGAACGATGTGAACAGGGTTCTCGAGATACCTAACGGGTATTCGGTACACCCGGCCACGTACCTACCGCATCACAGCCCACCCCTACGGTCAGCGCTGTCCACGGCCTCCAGTAGGCTACAAACACCAGAAACTACTTGCAACTCCTGGACGGAGAACTAGGGTGAATAAGAAG
>NC_041380.1:57038235-57080750 GCF_002162155.2 Triticum dicoccoides | reverse complement strand
CGGTTGCAGCGGGCGTCGAAGCGGGCTCGGGGACGCACTGGAGACGGCGAATCGACGGCGATGGTGGTCGGAGCCCGAGGAGGAAGACGATGGCGACGGCGGCTCCACGGGGCGTCCGGCGTCTTGTGGCTTGACGGAGAGCTTCAGGGCGAGGGGGCGGAGCTCCTGCGTGAGTCGGGAAGGCGAGGGGAGGCCGGTGGCGGCGGCTATGGCGAACGGCGGCGATGGGTGCGTTCGGACACGGGAGAGAGAGAGCGAGGGAGAGGAGAGGAAGAACCGGGGGAGAGTGAGAGAGTACGGGGGGGCGTGGCGTCGCTCCAGGGCATCCAGACGAGGAGGGGGGAGAGGCAGGCAGGCAGGCGAGCTGGTGGCGTGGCGCGGTGGCGCACGCGCGCGCCGGGCTCGCTCCCGTCCCTCTGTCGAGGACGAAGACGACAGAGGAGGAGGCGGGCTGGGCCGCCTGCTGGCTGGGCCGGCCAGCTACTGCTGGGCTGCACAGGGAGGAGCCCCAGGTAAGCTTCTCCCTCTTTATTTATTTTTGTTTTCTAATTCCTGTCATTTGTTTTGATTTAAATAAAATATTAAATCATTTTATTACCTTATGCCAATTTTTGCAGGAGCTAGATATATTATTCCAGAGCTCCCCAACAGGTGGCATAATTTTTGGACATATATTAATATATATAACTAATATATTTCCAATGCAAATATTTATGCATTAATTCCAAATGCCCAAAATAAATACCTATGAGCTCTTAAAAATATTGGTTTGATTTTTATCTCTGTCCAATATTTTCAGAGAGCAACATGAGCATTTTCTTGGACCCTTTTGGAGAAATTTTTATTTGGGTCATTTTGAAAAATGATTCTGAGGGTTTCACAAATCCCCATTTCAAGTTTCTGATGAAAGAGTAAACATGATGCAACACTCTAATGCATGACTAGCTAGGGTGTGACAACTATCTTATATCTTTTGGCATGAACATGTGTATCACTACGATCGTGATTCAATGAACCATTCATTTTAGGTGCAAGACCATTGAAGGTATTATTCAAATAAACAGAGTAACCATTATTCTCCTTAATTGAATAACCGTATTGCGATAGACATAATCCAATCATGTCTATGCTCAACGCAAACACCAATCTCGATGGTAGAGGGAGCTTGCGATGCTTGATCATATCAACATTGGAAACACTTCCAACACATATCGTCGGCTCACCTTTAGCTAGTCTCCGTTTATTTCGTAGCTTTTATTTCGAGTTACTAACACTTAGCAACCGAACCGGTATCTAATACCCTGGTGCTACTAGGAGTACTAGTAAAGTACACATCAACATAATGTATATCCAATATACTTCAATCAACCTTGCCAGCCTTCTCATCTACCAAGTATCTAGGGTAATTCTGCTCCAGTGGCTGTTCCCTTTTATTACAGAAGCACTTAGTCTCGGGTTTGGGTTCAACCTTGGGTTTCTCCACTAGAGCAGCAGCTGAATTGCCGTTTCATGAAGTATCCCTTCTTGCCCTTGCCCTTCTTGAAACTAGTGGTTTCACCAACCATCAACAATTGATGCTCCTTCTTGATTTCTACTTTGGTGTCAAACATCGCGAATATCTCAAGGATCATCATATATGTCCCTGATATATTATAGTTCATCACGAAGCTCTAGCAGCTTGGTGTTAATGACTTCGGAGAAACATCACTATCTTATCTGGAAGATCAACTCCCACTCGATTCAAATGATTGTTGTACTCAAACAATCTGAGCACAAGCTCAACAATTGAGCTTTTCTCCTTAGTTTGTAGGCTAAGAAAATCGTCGGAGGTCTTATACCTCTTGACGTGGGCACGAGCCTGAAATCCTAATTTCATCCCTCGAAACATCTCATATGTTTCGCGACGTTTCAAAACGTCTTTGGTGCCTCAACTCTAAACCGTTTAACTGAACTATCATGTAGTTAGCAAAATGTGTATGTCAGATGTTCGCAACGTCCACAGACGATGTTCGAGGTTCAGCACACTGAGCGGTGCATTAAGGACATAAGCCTTCTATGAAGCAATGAGGACAATCCTCAGTTTACGGACCTAGTCCGCATAATTGCTACTAACAACTTTCAACTAAATTTTCTCTAGGAACATATCTAAACAGTAGAACTAAAGCGCGAGCTACGACATAATTTGCGAAATCCTTTTGACTATGTTCAGGATAATTAAGTTCATCTTATGAACTCCCACTCAGATAGACATCCCTCTAGTCATCTAAGTGATTACATGATCCGAGTCAACTAGGCCGTGTCCGATCATCACGTGAGACGGACTAGTCAACGTCGGTGAACATCTTCATGTTGATCGTATCTTCTATACGACTCATGCTCGACCTTTCGGTCTTCTGTGTTCCGAGGCCATGTCTGTACATGCTAGGCTCGTCAAGTTAACCCTAAGTGTTTTGCATGTGTAAAACTGTCTTACACCCGTTGTATGTGAACGTAAGGATCTATCACACCCGATCATCACGTGGTGCTTCGAAACGACGAACTTTAGCAACGGTGCACAGTTAGGGGAGAACACATTCTTGAAATTGTTATGAGGGATCATCTTATTTACTACCGTCGTTCTAAGTAAACAAGATGTATAAACATGATAAACATCACATGCAATCAAACAGTGACATGATATGGCCAATATCACTTTGCTCCTTTTGATCTCCATCTTCAGGGCTCCATGATCATCATCGTCACCGGCATGACACCATGATCTCCATCATCATGATCTCCATCATCGTGTCTTCTTGAAGTTGTCACGTCATCTATTACTTCTACTACTACAGCTAACGGTTAGCAATAAAGTAAAGTAATTACATGACGTTTATGTTGACACGCAGGTCATAAATAAATAAAGACAACTCCTATGGCTCCTGCCGGTTGTCATATTCATCGACATGCAAGTCGTGATTCCTATTACAAGAACATGATCAATCTCATATATCACATATATCATTCATCACATCCTTTTGGCCATATCACATCACATAGCATACCCTGCAAAAACAAGTTAGACGTCCTCTAATTGTTGTTTGCATGTTTTACGTGGCTGCTATGGGTTTCTAGCAAGAACGTTTCTTACCTACGCAAAGACCACAACGTGATATGCCAATTGCTATTTACCCTTCATAAGGACCCTTTTCATCGAATCCGATCCGACTAAAGTGGGACAGACAGACACCCGCCAGCCACCTTATGCAACTAGTGCATGTTTGTCGGTGGAACCGGTCTCACGTAAGCGTACGTGTAAGGTTGGTCCGGGCCGCTTCATCCCACAATGCCGCTGAATCAAGATTCGACTAGTAACGGTAAGCATATTGAACAAAATCAACTCCCACAACTACTTTGTGTTCTACTCGTGCATAGAATCTACGCAATAGACCTAGCTCTGATACCACTGTTGGGGAACATAGCAGAAATTCAAAATTTTCCTACGTGTCACCAAGATCTATCTATGGAGAGACTAGCAACAAGGGGAAGGAGAGTGCATCTACATACCCTTGTAGATTGCTAAGCGGAAGCGTTCAAGAGAACGGGGTTGATGGAGTCGTACTCGTCGTGATCCAAATCACCGGAGATCCTAGTGCCGAACGGACGGCACCTCCGCGTTCAACACACGTACAGCCCGACGACGTCTCCCACGCCTTGATCCAGCAAGGAGAGAGGGAGAGGTTGAGGAAGACTCCATCCTACAGCAGCACAACGGCGTGGTGGTGATGGAGGAGCGTGGCTATCCTGCAGGGCTTCGCCAAGCACCGCGGGAGAGGAGAAAGGAGAAAGAGAGGTAGGGCTGCACCAACGGGGAGAGGAACTCATCTCGTGTCTTGGGAAGCCCCAAAACCTCCACTATATATAGGGGCAAGGGGGAGGGGGAGGCGCCCTAGGGTTTCCCCTAGGGGGGCGGCGGCCAGGGCAGATGGGATCTACCCCTTGGGTGACTTGGCCCCCAAGCCAGGAGGTGGGAACCCTTAGATGGGGCGCCCCAAACCCCTAGTCACGTGGGAATAGGTGAGGGGGGCGCACAGCCCCTTAGTGGGCTGGTTTTCCCCCTTCCCTTGGCCCATGAAGCCCCCCAACACTTGCCGGGGCTCCCGAAACACCTTTCGGTCATGCTGGTCATCACCCAGTACCTCCGGAACACTACCGGACTCCAAAACCCTTCTTCCAATATATCAATCTTTACCTCCGGACCATTCCGGAACTCCTCGTGATGTCCGGGATCTCATCCGGTACTCCGAACTACCTTCGGTAACCACATACAAGCTTCCTTTATAACCCTAGCGTCACCGAACCTTAAGTGTGTAGACCCTACGGGTTCGGGAGACATGCAGACATGACCGAGACGTTCTCCGGTCAATAACCAACAGCGGGGATCTGGATACCCATGTTGGCTCCCACATGTTCCACGATGATCTCATCGGATGAACCACGATGTCAAGGACTTAATCAATCCCGTATTTAATTCCCTTTGTCTATCGGTATGATACTTGCCCGAGATTCGATCGTCGGTATCCCGATACCTTGTTCAATCTCGTTACCGGCAAGTCTCTTTACTCGTTCAGTAACACATCATCCCGTGATCAACTCCTTGATCACATTGTGCACATTATGATGATGTCCTACCGAGTGGGCCCAGAGATACCTCTCCGTCACACGGAGTGACAAATCCTAGTCTCGATTCGTGCCAACCCAACAGACACTTTCGGAGATACCCGTAGTGTACCTTTATAGCCACCCAGTTACGTTGTGACGTTTGGCACACCCAAAGCACTCCTACGGAATCCGGGAGTTGCACAATCTCATGGTCTAAGGAAATGATACTTGACATTAGAAAAGCTTTAGCATACGAACTACATGATCTTGTGCTAGGCTTAGGATTGGGTCTTGTCCATCACATCATTCTCCTAATGATGTGATCCCATTATCAACGACATCCAATGTGCATGGTCAGGAAACCGTAACCATATATTGATCAACGAGCTAGTCAACCAGAGGCTTACTAGGGACATGGTGTTGTCTATGTATCCACACATGTATCTGAGTTTCCTATCAATACAATTCTAGCATGGATAATAAACAATTATCATGAACAAGGAAATATAATAATAACTTATTTATTATTGCCTCTAGGGCATATTTCCAACACGGGTTACATGTAGAGTCCTACTCGGACTTAAGACTTAACTATTCTGACTTCTCTCCATGGGCTTCTTAACGTTTCGGGCTTCTTAACTGTTGATTTACATTCTGGCTTACCATCTGGCTTAACTGTCCGGCTTAACTGTCTCGCTTAACTGTCCGGCTTAACTGTCTGACTTAACTATCTACTTAACTATCTGGCTTATATGACTGTGTCTGCCGGGTTACACGACTGTGTCTGCCGGGTTACTTGACCGTGTCTGCCGGGTTACATGACTGTGTCTATCATCTTACAATGCTTAAGTGATCCCGTCGGCTTATAGTCTGCCGGGTCACCAATGAAACATCAAGTCCTAGCCGGGTCATATCTCCGGCCGGGTCATACCGCGGGGTATATCCCCGACATTAGCCCCCAGTTTAATTTGGATTCATCTATGTTAAACTGATCCTGTAAATAGAACATAATAACAATTTTAACAAGTTATGCTCCAGTTTAAATATTCTTTTAAGCCGTCACATGAACATCCTTAAGTCCTTGTCATTTCCTTCTTCTAGAGAATCCGAGTCAATAAGCCATCTTCATAATCAATTTGCTGACATTGGTTTCTGACAGAGAAAGACTGTGAAGAATAATTCATTTGACTCAGCTCCCCATGCTTGAAAATATTGGTCTTTGAAATACTCATGTGACCTTCAACCAGCTTAAAGATGAAAAACTTGTCGGGTTATAAATAGATAATGTCGAGTTATAATTGTTGCAGACACCCGGTCAATCTGGTTTACTCAAAACTGAGAATTTGAAGATTTTTCTCCCTTATATCCATATTACCTGTAGCCCCCAAGTCTTGAGCAGAAAACAAAGTGGTGACTTAAGACTTGCTTCAACATAAATATTGCCACTTTGAAGAAATCCATGTTGTTCATCTCAATCACTAGTAAAGACTGAATACTCCATATATGTAGCCCCCAAGTGTCGGGTTGTCATGCTTGCAGCAACCTGGGACTTGTAATTGCCTTATACTCATAAAAACTTCAACCAGTGTAGCCCCCAAGGGCCGGGTCATTATGCAATAATGAGCAGGGACTTTATAAATATGATCATATAGACTTGAACAACAACGTGTAGCCCCCAAGGGTCGGCTCAGTAAGATAAGTTGAGCTGGGACTTTATAAATACTTCTTTGAAAAGAACATCATATGATGTAACCCCCATCATGGGGCTTGAACCCACGTCCACAAGGTTAAGAGCTTTGTGCTTTACCAACAGAAAAGTGGGCCCTTCAATATAATGGAATAAAACTTGTGTACCTTGAATTGTTGACAGGAGCAATTGGTAGCCCCCAAGGACCGGCTCATTACAATGTGATGAGTCGGGTCTTCAATAAGGCCAGTTAAAATGACTTTGCATTAGCCCCCAAGTGCCATGGTGCATGCTGGCAGTGACATGGGACTTGCATATTTGATGTAATCTCAACTTGAATAATGTGGCCCCCAAGTGTCGGGTTGTAAGCCTGCAGTGACTCGGGACTATTCCTTCCATTGTAGAATAAATTATATCCATTGCGCTGAAGCGACTTTGAAAAGCTCGATCGTAATATTTGTTATTGATAACCATAATAAAAATCCAGCCATGTGGGCTATTAAAGATTTGAATAATATAACCCACTTTGGAAAACCGGTTCCTGTGATATTGAATCGTACTAACGGTTTAGGATACCTGTGCAGTAAGGGTGATAACCCAATCCTTAGAATCCACTCACTTCCAAATGTATGATATTTGTCATATGTTGGTAACTTATCGTCCAAAACCAAAGAGAACATGAAGCCAAATATACTTAGATCTGAACAAAAAAGTCTCAAGACAAAATCAAAGATTGTTTTAAAAAAACTTAAGCCAAATAGAAAGAAAAATCGAGGCTTCTAATTCGAATACGATCAGTAAACTGTTCCAAAGGGGTTAATCTAGGATTCGAATACGATCGTGTAGCCCCCAGTGGCTTTGGCGTTGCGCCGATCAAGAGGGTACCGACAACTATCTTCTCTTTGGTTCGAATACGACCTATGTTTGAACAGGAAGCCCCCAAATGACCTTCAGAGTTTTTTAACGACTTTGATTCAAATATGATCAAAGTCGGACCCAAAAGGGGTTAAGCTATGATTCCAATACAATCAAGAAGCCCCCTAGTGGGTTTGGCATTGAGCCGATCAAGAGGGTACCGACAACTATGTTCTCTTTGGTTCGAATACGACCTATGTTTGAACAGGAAGCCCCCAAATGACCTTGAGACTTTTTTAACGACTCTGATTCGAATACGATCAAAGTTGGACCCAAAAGGGGTTAAGCTAGATTCAAATACAATCAGCCCCCAATGGTCTTTCGAAGCAGGGTACCTATGTTTGAGTTGTGCCTTGCAATAGACTCTTTTTGGTCCCTTCAATTTTTCCTGAGAACTCGAGCTTTGCGAGAGATAAATTCTTCTTGAACCGGATTTTTTTTCCGGCCGGCCTTTAAAATAGCAACATTTATTGACCTATGTCCATGTAGCCCTCGAGTCTTTAAGACGACTCAATGAGTTGACTTGAGATTCTCCATAGTTGACTGTGATATAGACCGGTTTGAATCCTGCATGGCAGAACTTGCAAGCCAGAGTAATTGCTCTTTTAAAGAAAGCAATATATAATATAAAAATATATTGGATGGATTTCACCTGATATGTTAGGCCAGTAGTTATCCACCGCAGAGATGATCATTACCACGGTGAAGCTGAAATCAATCGCAGTCGAGTCGGCCACGGGAACAGGTAGATGAGTCGGCCGCGGCGTCGTAAGACGCTGTGGACGAGCAAGGTGTCCTCCTCGTTGTAAGCCGGCATGGACGCATGAACCGGCCGCGAGAGTGGTCGGGCGAGTCGTCCATGGCGTTGTAAGCCGGCACGGATGAAAGAGTCGGCTGTGGTATTGAAAATGGCACGGATACGGGCGAGTCGGCCGCGGGCGCGGTAAGCCGAGCGAGTCAACAGCGTCATGTTGATGTAAATTGCGCACGCCCGTTCCTTGGGCAGTATGGTATAGACAAACCCTGGTATGAAATGTTGCCAGCGCATGCTCCATACCCGTGGTATAAACATAATTGTCCTACGTACAAAAAATACTGATTGTTATATGAGGTGTTACCGGCTAGATCGATGTGACTTGGAACCACTATTCAAGATATCTTCCGATATGCTGATAAATCAGCCGATTTATCGCTTACCGTTGTCAGACCGATAAGATAAATCGGCTGATAAATCAACCGATATGGTGATAAATCGGCCGATATGCCGATAAACTGGCCGATTTACCCCTTATCATTGGTCGACCGATAAGTTCACGATAAGCGATATCCCCAACATTGCTTGGAACCGGGGTCCTGACAGCCACAATAAATAAAATTACATTGAGAATTATGCTAGGTAGCATTCCACATCAAAAATTCTGTTTTTATCATTTACCTACTCAAGGACGAGCAGGAATTAAGCTTGGGGATGCTTGATACATCTCCAATGTATCTATAATTTTTTATTGTTCCATGCTATTATATTATATGTTTTGGATGTTAATGGGATTTATTTATACACTTCTATATTATTTTTGGGACTAACCTACTAACCCAAGGCCCAGTGCAAATTGCTGTTTTTTTGCCTATTTCAGTGTTTCGCAGAAAAGGAATATCAAACGGAATCCAAACGGAATGAAACCTTCGGGAGAGTTATTTTTGGAACAAACGTGATCCAAGGGACTTGGACTGGGCGTCAAGAAAGAAACAACGGAGCCACGAGGCAGGGAAGCGCGCCTGCCCCCCTGGGCGTGCACCCCACCCTCGTGGGCCCCACAGAGCTCCACCGACCTACTTCTTCCTCCTATATATATCCATTTACCCCAAAAACATCCAGGAGAACCGCGAAACTGTACTTCCACCGTTGCAACCTTCTATACCTAAGAGATCCCATCTTGGGGCCTTTTCCGGAGCTCCGCCGGAGGGGGAATCAATCACGGAGGGCTTCTACATCAACACCATAGCCTCTTCGATGATGTGTGAGTAGTTTACCATAGACCTTCGGGTCCATAGTTATTAGCTAGATAGCCTCTTCTCTCTCTGTGGATCTCAATACAATGTTCTCCTTGATCTTCTTGGATATCTATTTGATGTAACTCTTTTTGCGGTGTGTTTGTCGAGATCCCATGAATTGTGGGTTTATGATTAAGTTTATCTATGAACAATATTTGATTCTTCTCTGAAATCTTTTATGTATGATTGGTTATCTTTGCAAGTCTCTTCGAATTATCAGTTTGGTTTCGCCTACTAGATTGATCTTTCTTGCAATGGGATAAGTGCTTAGCTTTGGGTTCAATCTTGCGGTGTCCTTTCCCAGTGACAGCAGGGGCAGGTAAGCACGTATTGTATTGTTGCCATCGAGGATAAAAAGATGGGGTTTATATCATATTTCTTGAGTTTATCCCTCTACATCATGTCATCTTGCCTAATGCTTTACTCTGTTCTTATGAACTTAATACTATAGATGCATGCTGGATAGCGGTCGATGTGTGGAGTAATAGTAGTAGATGCAGAATCGTTTTGGTCTACTTGTCGCGGACGTGATGCCTATATAGATGATAATGCCTAGATATTCTCATACTTATGCACTTTTCTATCAATTGCTCGACAGTAATTTTTTCACCCACCGTAATACTTATGCTATCTTGAGAGAAGCCACTAGTGAAACCTATGGCCCCTTGGTCTATCTTTTATCATATAAGTTTCCAATCTATTTTATTTTGCAATCTTTACTTTCAATCTATATCGTAAAAATACCAAAAATATTTATCTTATTATTATTATCTCTATCATATCTCACTCTCTTAAGTGGCCGTGAAGGGATTGACAACTCCTTTATCACGTTGGTTGCAAGGTTCTTATTTGTTTGTGTTGTGGAAACATCACGCAGATGTCCTAGTGTGAGGACTTAATCGTGAGGCCAACGCATCTATGCGGTAGCTTGAAGGGGTTGATCAGAATCGAGAGACGAGAGACGTAACACGCAAGATGAAGATTTAGACAACTTCGGGCCCCGGGAAACATCATCCGGTAACAACCCTACATGCTGTTTGTGGCTAGGTCTCATTATCATCATGAGGGAGTCGCCATAACTCCGGCTCTCCTAGTTGTGTCTAGACTTAATGATTATTCAACTTGTCCCTCTTGGGGTGCCCTGCCCCTCCTTATATATTTTGAAGGGGCGGGTTGTTGGGGAACGTAGCAGAAATTCAAAATTTTCCTACGTGTCACCAAGATCTATCTATGGAGAGACTAGCAACGAGGGGAAGGAGAGTGCATCTACATACCCTTGTAGATCGCTAAGCGGAAGCGTTCAAGAGAACGGGGTTGATGGAGTCGTACTCGTCGTGATCCAAATCACCAGAGATCCTAGTGCCGAACGGACGGCACCTCCGCGTTCAACACACGTACAGCCCGACGACGTCTCCCACGCCTTGATCCAGCAAGGAGAGAGGGAGAGGTTGAGGAAGACTCCATCCAACAGCAGCACAATGGCGTGGTGGTGATGGAGGAGTGTGGCTATCCTGCAGGGCTTCGCCAAGCACCGCGGGAGAGGAGAAAGGAGAAAGAGAGGTAGGGCTGCACCAACGGGGAGAGGAACTCATCTCGTGTCTTGGGTAGCCCCAAAACCTCCACTATATATAGGGGCAAGGGGGAGGGGGAGGCGCCCTAGGGTTTCCCCTAGGGGGCGGCGGCCAGGGCAGATGGGATCTACCCCTTGGGTGACTTGGCCCCCAAGCCAGGAGGTGGGAACCCTTAGATGGGGCGCCCCAAACCCCTGGTCACGTGGGAATAGGTGAGGGGGGCGCACAGCCCCTTAGTGGGCTGGTTTGCCCCCTTCCCTTGGCCCATGAAGCCCCCCAACACTTGCCGGGGCTCCCGAAACACCTTTCGGTCATGCTGGTCATTACCCAGTACCTCCGGAACACTCCCGGACTCCAAAACCCTTCGTCCAATATATCAATCTTTACCTCTGGACCATTCCGGAACTCCTCGTGATGTCCGGGATCTCAACCGGGACTCCGAACTACCTTCGGTAACCACATACAAGCTTCCTTTATAACCCTAGCGTCACCGAACCTTAAGTGTGTAGACCCTACGGGTTCGGGAGACATGCAGACATGACCGAGATGTTCTCCGGTCAATAACCAACAGCGGGGATCTGGATACCCATGTTGGCTCCCACATGTTCCACGATGATCTCATCGGATGAACCACGATGTCAAGGACTTAATCAATCCCGTATTCAATTCCCTTTGTCTATCGGTATGATACTTGCCCGAGAGTCGATCGTCGGTATCCCGATACCTTGTTCAATCTCGTTACCGGCAAGTCTCTTTACTCGTTCCGTAACACATCATCCCGTGATCAACTCTTTTATCACATTGTGCACATTATGATGATGTCCTACCGAGTGGGCCCAGAGATACCTCTCCGTCACACGGAGTGACAAATCCCAGTCTCGATTCGTGCCAACCCAACAGACACTTTCGGAGATACCCGTAGTGTACCTTTATAGCCACCCAGTTATGTTGTGACGTTTGGCACACCCAAAGCACTCCTACGGTATCCGGGAGTTGCACAATCTCATGGTCTAAGGAAATGATACTTGACATTAGAAAAGCTTTAGCATACGAACTACACGATCTTGTGCTAGGCTTAGGATTGGGTCTTGTCCATCACATCATTCTCCTAATGATGTGATCCCGTTATCAACGACATCCAATGTCCATGGTCAGGAAACCGTAACCATATATTGATCAACGAGCTAGTCAACTAGAGGCTTACTAGGGACATGGTGTTTTCTATGTATCCACACATGTATCTGAGTTTCCTATCAATAAAATTCTAGCATGGATAATAAACGATTATCATGAACAAGGAAATATAATAATAACTTATTTATTATTTCCTCTAGGGCATATTTCCAACAGTCTCCCACTTGCACTAGAGTCAATAATCTAGTTCACATCGCCATGTGATTAACACTCACAGGTCACATCGCCATGTGACCAACATCGAAAGAGTTTACTAGAGTCAATAATCTAGTTCACATCACTATGTGATTAACACTCAATGAGTTCTGGGTTTGATCATGTTGCTTGTGAGAGAGGTTTTAGTCAGCGGGTCTGCAACATTCAGATCCTTTTGTATTTTGCAAATTTCTATGTCATCTTGTAGATGCAACTACTACGCTATATTTGGAGCTATTCCAAATAACTGTTCTATTATATGAATCCAGTTTACTACTCAGAATAATCTGGATTAGTGTCAAAGTTCGCATCGGCGTAACCCTTTACGACGAACTCTTTTACCACCTCCATAATCGATAAAATTCCTTAGTCCACTAGTTATTAAGGATATCTTTGACCGCTGTCTTGTGATCCATTCTTGGATCACTCTTGTACCCCTTGACTGACTCATGGCAAGGCACATTTCAGGTGCGGTACACAGCATAGCATACTGTAGAGCCTATGTCTTAAGCATAGGGGACGACCTTCGTCCTTTCTCTCTATTTTGCCGTGGTCGAGCTTTAAGTCTTAATTTCATACCTTACAACTCAGGCAAGAACTCCTTCTTTGACTGATCCATCTTGAACACCTTCAAGATCATGTCAAGGAATGTGCTCATTTGAAAGTATTATTAAGCGTTTTGATCTATCCTTATAGTTCTTGATGCTCAATGTTCAAGTAGCATAATCCAGGTTTTCCATTGAAAAACACTTTTCAAATAACCCTATATGCTTTCCAGAAATTCTACATCATTTCCGATCAACAATATGTCAACAACATATACTCATCAGAAATTCTATAGTGCTCCCACTCACTTCTTTGGAAATACAAGTTTCTTATAAACTTTGTATACACCAAAATCTTTGATCATCATCAAAGCACACATTCCAACTCCGAGATGCTTACTCCAGTCCTTAGAAGGATTGCTAGAGCTTTGCATACTTATTAACATCTTTCAGGATTGACAAAACCTTCCGGTTGTATCACATACAACCTTTCCTCAAGAAAATCGTTGAGGAAACAGTGTTTTGACATCCCATCTGCAAGATTTCATAAATAATGCAGTAATTGCTAATATAATTCCAACAGAGTCTTAGCATCGCTACGAGTGAGAAAGTCTCATCGTAGTCAACTCCTTGAACTTGTCGAAAAACATCTTAACGACAAGTCGAGCTTTCTTAATGGTGATACTTACCATCATTGTCCGTCTTCCTTTTGAAATCCATATGTACCTAACAGCCTTACGACCATCAAGTAGTTCTTCCAAAGTCTACACTTTGTTTTCATACATGGATCCTTTCTCGGATTTTATGGCCTCGATCCATTTATCGGAATTCAGGCCCACCATTGCTTCTCCATAGCTCGTAGGTTCATTGTTGTCTAGCAACATGACTTCCAAGACAGGATTACGTACCATTCTGAAGTAGTACGCATCCTTGTCATCCCACGAGGTTTGTTAGTGACTTGATCTGAAGTTTCATGATCACTATCATAAGCTTCCACTTCAATTGGTGTAGGTGCCACAGGAACAACTCTTTGTGCCCTGCTATACACTAGTTGAAGTAACGGTTCAATAACCTCATCAAGTCTCCACCATCCTCCCATTCAATTCTTTCGAGAGAAACTTTTCCTCGAGAAAGGACCCGATACAAGAAACAATCCCTTATTGCTTTCGAATCTGAGACAGGAGGTATACCCAACTGTTTTGGATGTCCTATGAAGATGCATTTATCCTCTTTGGGTTTGAGCTTATCAGCCTGAAACTTTTTCACATAAGCGTCGCAGCCCCAAACTTTTAAGTAATGACAGCTTAGGTTTCTCTAAACCATAGTTCATACGGTGTCATCTCATCGGAATTACGTAGTGCCCTATTTGAAGTGAATGTGGTTGTCTCTAATGCCTAACCCATAAACTATCATGGTAATTCGATAAGAGACATCATGGTATGCATCATATCCAATAGGGCGCAGTTATGATGTTCGGACACACCATCACACTATGGTGTTCCGGGCTGTATTAGTTGTGAAACAATTTCCACAATGTCTTAATTCTGTGCCAAACTCGTAATTCAGATATTCATCTCTATGATCATATCATAGATCTTTTTATCCTCTTGTCACGACGATCTTTCAACTTCACCCTGAAATTACTTGAACCTTTCAATAATTCAGACTCGTGATTCATCAAGTAAATATACTCAACATCTACTCAAATCAGCTGTGAAATAAGAACATAACGATATCCACTACATGCCTCAGCACTCATTGGACTGCACACATCAAAATGTATTACTTTCAACAAGTTGCTTTCTAGTTCCATTTTACTGAAAACGAGGCTTTCAGTCATCTTGCCCATGTGGTATGATTTGCATGTCTCAAGTGATTCAACATCAAGTGAGTCCAAACGGTCCATTTGCATGGAGTTTCTTCATGCATATACACCAATAGACACGGTTCGCATGTCTCAAACTTTTCAAAAATGATTGAGTCCAAAGATCCATCAACATGGAGCTTCTTCATGCGTTTTATACCGATATGACTTACGTGGTAGTGCCACAAGTAGGTGGTACTATCATTACTATCTTATATCTTTTGGCATGAACATGTGTATTACTACGATCGTGATTCAATGAACCATTCATTTTAGGTGCAAGACCATTGAAGGTATTATTCAAATAAACAGAGTAACCATTATTCTCCTTAAATGAATAACCGTATTGCGATAGACATAATCCAATCATGTCTATGCTCAACGCAAACACCAATCTCGATGGTAGAGGGAGCTTGCGATGCTTGATCATATCAACATTGGAAACACTTCCAACACATATCGTCGGCTCACCTTTAGCTAGTCTCCGTTTATTTCGTAGCTTTTATTTCGAGTTACTAACACTTAGCAACCGAACCGGTATCTAATACCCTGGTGCTACTAGGAGTACTAGTAAAGTACACATCAACATAATGTATATCCAATATACTTCAATCAACCTTGCCAGCCTTCTCATCTACCAAGTATCTAGGGTAATTCTGCTCCAGTGGCTGTTCCCTTTTATTACAGAAGCACTTAGTCTCGGGTTTGGGTTCAACCTTGGGTTTCTCCACTAGAGCAGCAGCTGAATTGCCGTTTCATGAAGTATCCCTTCTTGCCCTTGCCCTTCTTGAAACTAGTGGTTTCACCAACCATCAACAATTGATGCTCCTTCTTGATTTCTATTTTGGTGTCAAACATCGCGAATATCTCAAGGATCATCATATATGTCCCTGATATATTATAGTTCATCACGAAGCTCTAGCAGCTTGGTGGTAATGACTTCGGAGAAACATCACTATCTTATCTGGAAGATCAACTCCCACTCGATTCAAATGATTGTTGTACTCAAACAATCTGAGCACAAGCTCAACAATTGAGCTTTTCTCCTTAGTTTGTAGGCTAAGAAAATCGTCGGAGGTCTTATACCTCTTGACGTAGAGCCTGAAATCCTAATTTCAGCCCTCGAAACATCTCATATGTTTCGCGACGTTTCAAAACGTCTTTGGTGCCTCAACTCTAAACCGTTTAACTGAACTATCACGTAGTTATCAAAATGTGTATGTCAGATGTTCGCAACGTCCACAGACGACGTTCGAGGTTCAGCACACTGAGCGGTGCATTAAGGACATAAGCCTTCTATGAAGCAATGAGGACAATCCTCAGTTTACGGACCTAGTCCGCATAATTGCTACTAACAACTTTCAACTAAATTTTCTCTAGGAACATATCTAAACAGTAGAACTAAAGCGCGAGCTACAACATAATTTGCGAAATCCTTTTGACTATGTTCAGGATAATTAAGTTCATCTTATGAACTCCCACTCAGATAGACATCCCTCTAGTCATCTAAGTGATTACATGATCCGAGTCAACTAGGCCGTGTCCGATCATCACGTGAGACGGACTAGTCAACGTCGGTGAACATCTTCATGTTGATCGTATCTTCTATACGACTCATGCTCGACCTTTCGGTCTTCTGTGTTCCGAGGCCATGTCTGTACATGCTAGGCTCGTCAAGTTAACCCTAAGTGTTTTGCATGTGTAAAACTGTCTTACACCCGTTGTATGTGAACATAAGGATCTATCACACCCGATCATCACGTGGTGCTTCGAAACGACGAACTTTAGCAACGGTGCACAGTTAGGGGAGAACACATTCTTGAAATTGTTATGAGGGATCATCTTATTTACTACCGTCGTTCTAAGTAAACAAGATGTATAAACATGATAAACATCACATGCAATCAAACAGTGACATGATATGGCCAATATCACTTTGCTCCTTTTGATCTCCATCTTCAGGGCTCCATGATCATCATCGTCACCGGCATGACACCATGATCTCCATCATCATGATCTCCATCATCATGATCTCCATCATCGTGTCTTCTTGAAGTTGTCACGTCATCTATTACTTCTACTACTACAGCTAACGGTTAGCAATAAAGTAAAGTAATTACATGACGTTTATGTTGACACGCAGGTCATAAATAAATAAAGACAACTCCTATGGCTCCTGCCGGTTGTCATATTCATCGACATGCAAGTCGTGATTCCTATTACAAGAACATGATCAATCTCATATATCACATATATCATTCATCACATCCTTTTGGCCATATCACATCACATAGCATACCCTGCAAAAACAAGTTAGACGTCCTCTAATTGTTGTTTGCATGTTTTACGTGGCTGCTATGGGTTTCTAGCAAGAACGTTTCTTACCTACGCAAAGACCACAACGTGATATGCCAATTGCTATTTACCCTTCATAAGGACCCTTTTCATCGAATCCGATCCGACTAAAGTGGGAGAGACAGACACCCGCCAGCCACCTTATGCAACTAGTGCATGTTTGTCGGTGGAACCGGTCTCACGTAAGCGTACGTGTAAGGTTGGTCCGGGCCGCTTCATCCCACAATGCCGCCGAATCAAGATTGGACTGGTAACGGTAAGCATATTGAACAAAATCAACACCCACAACTACTTTGTGTTCTACTCGTGCATAGAATCTACGCAGTAGACCTAGCTCTGATACCACTGTTGGGGAACATAGCAGAAATTCAAAATTTTCCTACGTGTCACCAAGATCTATCTATGGAGAGACTAGCAACAAGGAGAAGGAGAGTGCATCTACATACCCTTGTAGATTGCTAAGCGGAAGCGTTCAAGAGAACGGGGTTGATGGAGTCGTACTCGTCGTGATCCAAATCACCGGAGATCCTAGTGCCAAACGGACGGCACCTCCGCGTTCAACACACGTACAGCCCGACGACGTCTCCCATGCCTTGATCCAGCAAGGAGAGAGGGAGAGGTTGAGGAAGACTCCATCCTACAGCAGCACAACAGCGTGGTGGTGATGGAGGAGCGTGGCTATCCTGCAGGGCTTCGCCAAGCACCACGGGAGAGGAGAAAGGAGAAAGAGAGGTAGGGCTGCACCAACGGGGAGAGGAACTCATCTCGTGTCTTGGGCAGCCCCAAAACCTCCACTATATATAGGGTCAAGGGGGAGGGGGAGGCGCCCTAGGGTTTCCCTAGGGGGGCGGCGGCCAGGGCAGATGGGATCTACCCCTTGGGTGACTTGGCCCCCAAGCCAGGAGGTGGGAACCCTTAGATGGGGCGCCCCAAACCCCTAGTCACGTGGGAATAGGTGAGGGGGGCGCACATCCCCTTAGTGGGCTGGTTTGCCCCCTTCCCTTGGCCCATGAAGCCCCCCAACACTTGCCGGGGCTCCCGAAACACCTTTCGGTCATGCTGGTCATCACCCAGTACCTCCGGAACACTACCGGACTCCAAAACCCTCCGGAACTCCTCGTGATGTCCGGGATCTCATCCGGGACTCCGAACTACCTTCGGTAACCACATACAAGCTTCCTTTATAACCCTAGCGTCACCGAACCTTAAGTGTGTAGACCCTACGGGCTCGGGAGACATGCAGACATGACCGAGACGTTCTCCGGTCAATAACCAACAGCGGGGATCTGGATACCCATGTTGGCTCCCACATGTTCCACGATGATCTCATCGGATGAACCACGATGTCAAGGACTTAATCAATCCCGTATTCAATTCCCTTTGTCTATCGGTATGATACTTGCCCGAGATTCGATCGTCGGTATCCCGATACCTTGTTCAATCTCGTTACCGGCAAGTCTCTTTACTCATTCCGTAACACATCATCCCGTGATCAACTCCTTGATCACATTGTGCACATTATGATGATGTCCTACCGAGTGGGCCCAGAGATACCTCTCCGTCACACGGAGTGACAAATCCTAGTCTCGATTCGTGCCAACCCAACAGACACTTTCGGAGATACCCGTAGTGTACCTTTATAGGCACCCAGTTATGTTGTGACGTTTGGCACACCCAAAGCACTCCTACGGTATCCGGGAGTTGCACAATCTCATGGTCTAAGGAAATGATACTTGACATTAGAAAAGCTTTAGCATACGAACTACACGATCTTGTGCTAGGCTTAGGATTGGGTCTTGTCCATCACATCATTATCCTAATGATGTGATCCCGTTATCAACGACATCCAATGTCCATGGTCAGGAAACCGTAACCATATATTGATCAACGAGCTAGTCAACTAGAGGCTTACTAGGGACATGGTTTGTCTATGTATCCACACATGTATCTGAGTTTCCTATCAATACAATTCTAGCATGGATAATAAACGATTATCATGAACAAGGAAATATAATAATAACTTATTTATTATTGCCTCTAGGGCATATTTCCAACACGGGTTACATGTAGAGTCCTACTCGGACTTAAGACTTAACTATTCTGACTTCTCTCCATGGGCTTCTTAACGTTTCGGGCTTCTTAACTGTTGATTTACAATCTGGCTTACCATCTGGCTTAACTGTCCGGCTTAACTGTCTCGCTTAACTGTCCGACTTAACTGTCTGACTTAACTATCTGCTTAACTATCTGGCTTATATGACTGTGTCTGCCGGGTTACATGACTGTGTCTGCCGGGTTACTTGACCGTGTCTGCCGGGTTACATGACTGTGTCTATCAGCTTACAATGCTTAAGTGATCCCGTCGGCTTATAGTCTGCCAGGTCACCAATGAAACATCAAGTCCTAGCCGGGTCATATCTCCGGCCGGGTCATACCGCGGGGTATATCGCCGACATTAGCCCCCAGTTTAATTTGGATTCATCTATGTTAAACTGATCCTGTAAACAGAACATAATAACAATTTTAACAAGTTATGCTCCAGTTTAAATATTCTTTTAAGCCGTCACATGAACATCCTTAAGTCCTTGTCATTTCCTTCTTCTAGAGAATCCGAGTCAATAAGCCAACTTCATAATCAATTTGCTGACTTTGGTTTCTCACAGAGAAAGACTGTGAAGAATAATTCATTTGACTCAGCTCCCCATGCTTGAAAATATTGGTCTTTGAAATACTCATGTGACCTTCAACCAGCTTAAAGATGAAAAACTTGTCGGGTTATAAATAGATAATGTCGAGTTATAATTGTTGCAGACACCCGGTCAATCTGGTTTACTCAAAACTGAGAATTTGAAGATTTTTCTCCCTTATATCCATATTACCTGTAGCCCCCAAGTCTTGAGTAGAAAACAAAGTGGTGACTTAAGACTTGCTTCAACATAAATATTGCCACTTTGAAGAAATCCATGTTGTTCATCTCAATCACTAGTAAAGACTGAATACTCCATATATGTAGCCCCCAAGTGTCGGGTTGTCATGCTTGCAGCAACCTGGGACTTGTAATTGCCTTATACTCATAAAAACTTCAACCAGTGTAGCCCCCAAGGGCCGGGTCATTATGCAATAATGAGCAGGGACTTTATAAATATGATCATATAGACTTGAACAACAACGTGTAGCCCCCAAGGGTCGGCTAAGTAAGATAATATTGAGCTAGGACTTTATAAATACTTCTTTGAAAAGAACATCATATGATGTAACCCCCATCATGGGGCTTGAACCCACGTCCACAAGGTTAAGAGCTTTGTGCTTTACCAACAGAAAAGTGGGCCCTTCAATATAATGGAATAAAACTTGTGTACCTTGAATTGTTGACAGGAGCAATTGGTAGCCCCCAAGGACTGGCTCATTACAATGTGATGAGTCGGGTCTTCAATAAGGCCAGTTAAAATGACTTTGCATTAGCCCCCAAGTGCCATGGTGCATGCTGGCAGTGACATGGGACTTGCATATTTGATGTAATCTCAACTTGAATAATGTGGCCCCCAAGTGTCGGGTTGTAAGCCTGCAGTGACTCGAGACTATTCCTTCCATTGTAGAATAAATTATATCCATTGCACTGAAGCGACTTTGAAAACCTCGATCGTAATATTTGTTATTGATAACCATAATGAAAATCCAGCCATGTGGGCTATTAAAGATTTGAATAATATAACCCACTTTGGAAAACCGGTTCCTGTGATATTGAATCGTACTAACGGTTTAGGATACCTGTGCAGTAAGGGTGATAACCCAATCCTTAGAATCCACTCACTTCCAAATGTATGATATTTGTCATATGTTGGTAACTTATCATCCAAAACCAAAGAGAACATGAAGCCAAATATACTTAGATCTGAACAAAAAAGTCTCAAGCCAAAATCAAAGATTGTTTTAAAAAAACTTAAGCCAAATAGAAAGAAAAATCGAGGCTTCTAATTCGAATACGATCAGTAAACTGTTCCAAAGGGGTTAATCTAGGATTCGAATATGATCGTGTAGCCCCCAGTGGCTTTGGCGTTGCGCCGATCAAGAGGGTACCGACAACTATCTTCTCTTTGGTTCGAATACGACCTATGTTTGAACAGGAAGCCCCCAAATGACCTTGAGAGTTTTTTAACGACTATGATTAAAATACGATCAAAGTCGGACCCAAAAGGGGTTAAGCTATGATTCCAATACGATCAAGAAGCCCCCTAGTGGGTTTGGCATTGCGCCGATCAAGAGGGTACCGACAACTATGTTCTCTTTGGTTCGAATACGATCTATGTTTGAACAGGAAGCCCCCAAATGACCTTGAGACTTTTTTAACGACTCTGATTCGAATACGATCAAAGTTGGACCCAAAAGGGGTTAAGCTAGATTCAAATACAATCAGCCCCCAATGGTCTTTCGAAGCAGGGTACCTATGTTTGAGTTGTGCCTTGCAATAGACTCTTTTTGGTCCCTTTAATTTTTCTTGAGAACTCGAGCTTTGAGAGAGATAAATTCTTCTTGATCCGGATTTTTTTCCGGCCGTCCTTTAAAATAGCAACATTTATTGACCTATGTCCATGTAGCCCTCGAGTCTTTAAGACGACTCAATGAGTTGACTTGAGATTCTCCATAGTTGACCGTGATATAGACCGGTTTGAATCCTGCATGGCAGAACTTGCAAGCCAGAGTAATTGCTCTTTTAAAGAAAGCAATATATAATAGAAAAATATATTGGATGGCTTTCACCTGATACGTTAGGCCAGTAGTTATCCACCGCAGAGTTGATCATTACCACGGTGAAGCTGAAATCAATCGCAGTCGAGTCGGCCACGGGAACAGGTAGATGAGTCGGCCGCGGCGTCATAAGACGCTGTGGACGAGCAAGGTGTCCTCCTCGTTGTAAGCCGGCGTGGACGCATGAACCGGCCGCGAGAGTGGACGGGCGAGTCGTCCATGGCGTTGTAAGCCGGCACTGATGAAAGAGTCGGCCGTGGTATTGAAAATGGCACGGATACGGGCGAGTCGGCCGCGGGCGCGGTAAGCCGAGCGAGTCAACGAGTCATGTTGATGTAAATTGCGCACGCCCGTTCCTTGGGCAGTATGGTACAGACAAACGCTGGTATGAAATGTTGCCAGCGCATGCTCCATACCCGCGGTATAAACATAATTGTCCTACGTACAAAAAATACTGAATGTTTTCATTCGACGAGCCTTTCGGAGCTTTTCTTCGTCTTTGCTCTGGGTGCAAACGTCCTGACATGCAACATTATATGCATGTTTTTCCCCGTCCATCATTTGGTACCTGCCTATAGAGTAGGAGTATTTTGCTTTGACTTGGGTCTTCACGTTTGGGAACGATGAAAGTAGGGGTAACGACGGCGGCTCGACAAGCATCCACGAGAACTGTGATGACCCACAAGTATAGCGGATCTATCGTAATCCTTTCGATAAGTAAGAGTGTCGAACCCAACGAGAAGTAGAAGGAAATGATAAGCGGTTTCTAGCAAGGTATTCTCTGCAAGTACTGAAATAGGTGGGAACAGATAGTTTTGTGATAAGGTAATTTGTAACGAGCAACAAGTAACAAAAGTAAATAAAGTGCAGCAAGGTGGCCCAATCTTTTTTTAGCAAAGGACAAGCCTGGACAAACTCTTATATGATGTAAAGTGCTCCCGAGGACACATGGGAATATCGTCAAGCTAGTTTTCATCACGTTCATATGATTCGCGTTCGGTACTTTGATAATTTGGTATGTGGGTGGACCGGTGCTTGGGTGCTGCCCTTACTTGGACAAGCATACCACTTATGATTAACCTCTATTGCAAGCATCTGCAACTACAACAAAAGTATTAAGGTAAACCTAACCATAGCATGAAACATATGGATCCAAATCAGCCCCTTACGAAGCAACGCATAAACTAGGGTTTAAGCTTCTGTCACTCTAGCAACCCATCATCTACTTATTACTTCCCAATGCCTTCCTCTAGGCCCAAATAATGGTGAAGTGTCATGTAGTCGACGTTCACATAACACCACTAGAGGAGAGACAACATACATCTCATCAAAATATCGAACGAATACCAAATTCACATGACTACTAATAGCAAGACTTCTCCCATGTCCTCAGAAACAAAAGTAACTACTCACAAAGCATAAACATGTTCATAATCAGAGGGGTATTAATATGCATATAGGATCTGAACATATGATCTTCCACCAATTAAACCAACTAGAATCAACTACAAGGAGTAATTAACACTACTAGCAACCTACTAGCACCAATCTCGGGCTTAGAGACAAGAATTGGATACAAGAGATGAACTAGGGTTTTCAGATGAGATGGTGTTGATGAAGATGTTGACGGAGATTGCCCTCTCCCGATGAGAGGAGCGTTGATGATGACGATGGCGATGATTTCCCCCTCCAGGAGGGAAGTTTCCCCGGCAAAACAGCTTCGCCAGAGCCCTAGATTGGTTCCGCCAAGGTTCCGCCTTGTGGCGGCGGAGTTTCGTCCGAGAAGATGGCTTATGATTTTTTTTCCATCGAAAGACTCCATATAGCAGAAGATGGCCACCGGAGGGCCACCAGGGGGCCCACGAGGTAGGGGGTGCACCCAGGGGGGTAGGGCGCGCCCCCACCCTCATGGGCAGGGTGTGGCCCCCCTGGTGAAGTTCTTGCTCTCAGTATTTTTTATATATTTGGAAAACATCTTCCGTGAAGTTTCAGGACTTTTGGAGCTATGCAGAATAGGTCTCTAATATTTGCTCCTTTTCCATCCCAGAATCCCAACTGCCGGCATTCTCCCTCTTTATCTAAACCTTGTAAAATAAGAGAGAATAGGCATAAGTATTGTGACATAATGTGTGATAACAGCCCATAATGCAATAAATATTGATATAAAAGCATGATGCAAAATGGACGTATCAACTCCCCGAAGCTTAGACCTCGCTTGTCCTCAAGCAAAAAGCCGAAATCTAAAAATATGTCCACATGTTTAGAGATAGAGGTGTTAATAAAAATAAAATACGGACATGAGGGCATCATGATCATTCTTAGAACAACAAATTATATAATTCTTGTCATATAATCTCTTATGCTAGAGTAGCAATTCAATCACAATTTCAAGTATGAATCATAAACTTCATTGAAAACTAACAAACTATAATCTCAGTCATTGAAGCAATGGCAATTTATCATAACATAGGAAAGAGTCAATGTATACGAGCTTTTCAGCAAGTCCACATACTCAACTATCATATAATCACATATATCATTCATCACATCCTTTTGGCCATATCACATCACATAGCATACCCTGCAAAAACAAGTTAGACGTCCTCTAATTGTTGTTTGCATGTTTTACGTGGCTGCTATGGGTTTCTAGCAAGAACGTTTCTTACCTACGCAAAGACCACAACGTGATGTGCCAATTGCTATTTACCCTTCATAAGGACCCTTTTCATCGAATCCGATCCGACTAAAGTGGGAGAGACAGACACCCGCCAGCCACCTTATGCAACTAGTGCATGTTTGTCGGTGGAACCGGTCTCACGTAAGCGTACGTGTAAGGTTGGTCCAGGCCGCTTCATCCCACAATGCCGCCGAATCAATATTGGACTAGTAACGGTAAGCATATTGAACAAAATCAACTCCCACAACTACTTTGTGTTCTACTCGTGCATAGAATCTACGCAATAGACCTAGCTCTGATACCACTGTTGGGGAACATAGCAGAAATTCAAAATTTTCCTACGTGTCACCAAGATCTATCTATGAAGAGACTAGCAACAAGGGGAAGGAGAGTGCATCTACATACCCTTGTAGATTGCTAAGCGGAAGCGTTCAAGAGAACGGGGTTGATGGAGTCGTACTCGTCGTGATCCAAATCACCGGAGATCCTAGTGCCGAACGGACGGCACCTCCGCGTTCAACACACGTACAGGCCGACGACGTCTCCCACGCCTTGATCTAGCAAGGAGAGAGGGAGAGGTTGAGGAAGACTCCATCCTACAGCAGCACAACGGCGTGGTGGTGATGGAGGAGCGTGGCTATCCTGCAGGGCTTCGCCAAGCACCGCGGGAGAGGAGAAAGGAGAAAGAGAGGTAGGGCTGCACCAACGGGGAGAGGAACTCATCTCGTGTCTTGGGCAGCCCCAAAACCTCCACTATATATAGGGGCAAGGGGGAGGGGGAGGCGCCCTAGGGTTTCCCCTAGGGGGGCGGCGGCCAGGGCAGATGGGATCTACCCCTTGGGTGACTTGGCCCCCAAGCCAGGAGGTGGGAACCCTTAGATGGGGCGCCCCAAACCCCTAGGCACGTGGGAATAGGTGAGGGGGGTGCACAGCCCCTTAGTGGGCTGGTTTGCCCCCTTCCCTTGGCCCATGAAGCCCCCCAACACTTGCCGGGGCTCCCGAAACACCTTTCGGACATGCTGGTCATCACCCAGTACCTCCGGAACACTACCGGACTCCAAAACCCTTCTTCCAATATATCAATCTTTACCTCCGGACCATTCCGGAACTCCTCGTGATGTCCGGGATTTCATCCGGTACTCCGAACTACCTTCGGTAACCACATACAAGCTTCCTTTATAACCCTAGCGTCACCGAACCTTAAGTGTGTAGACCCTACGGGTTCGGGAGACATGCAGACATGACCGAGACGTTCTCCGGTCAATAACCAACAGCGGGGATCTGGATACCCATGTTGGCTCCCACATGTTCCACGATGATCTCATCGGATGAACCACGATGTCAAGGACTTAATCAATCCCGTATTCAATTCCCTTTGTCTATCGGTATGATACTTGCCCGAGATTCGATCGTCGGTATCCCGATACCTTCTTCAATCTCGTTACCGGCAAGTCTCTTTACTCGTTCCGTAACACATCATCCCGTGATCAACTCCTTGATCACATTGTGCACATTATGATGATGTCCTACCGAGTGGGCCCAGAGATACCTCTCCGTCACACGGAGTGACAAATCCTAGTCTCAATTCGTGCCAACCCAACAGACACTTTCGGAGATACCCGTAGTGTACCTTTATAGCCACCCAGTTACGTTGTGACGTTTGGCACACCCAAAGCACTCCTACGGAATCCGGGAGTTGCACAATCTCATGGTCTAAGGAAATGATACTTGACATTAGAAAAGCTTTAGCATATGAACTACACGATCTTGTGCTAGGCTTAGGATTGGGTCTTGTCCATCACATCATTCTCCTAATGATGTGATCCCATTATCAACGACATCCAATGTCCATGGTCAGGAAACCGTAACCATATATTGATCAACGAGCTAGTCAACCAGAGGCTTACTAGGGACATGGTGTTGTCTATGTATCCACACATGTATCTGAGTTTCCTATCAATACAATTCTAGCATGGATAATAAACGATTATCATGAACAAGGAAATATAATAATAACTAATTTATTATTGCCTCTAGGGCATATTTCCAACACGGGTTACATGTAGAGTCCTACTCGGACTTAAGACTTAACTATTATGACTTCTCTCCATGGGCTTCTTAACGTTTCGGGCTTCTTAACTGTTGATTTACAATCTGGCTTAACTGTCCGGCTTAACTGTCTCGCTTAACTGTCCGGCTTAACTGTCTGACTTAACTATCTACTTAACTATCTGGCTTATATGACTGTGTCTGCCGGGTTACATGACTGTGTCTGCCGGGTTACTTGACCGTGTCTGCCGGGTTACATGACTGTGTCTATCAGCTTACAATGCTTAAGTGATCCCATCGGCTTATAGTCTGCCGGGTCACCAATGAAACATCAAGTCCTAGCCGGGTCATATCTCCGGCCGGGTCATACCGCGGGGTATATCCCCGACATTAGCCCCCAGTTTAATTTGGATTCATCTATGTTAAACTGATCCTGTAAATAGAACATAATAACAATTTTAACAAGTTATGCTCCAGTTTAAATATTCTTTTAAGCCGTCACATGAACATCCTTAAGTCCTTGTCATTTCCTTCTTCTAGAGAATCCGAGTCAATAAGCCAACTTCATAATCAATTTGCTGACATTGGTTTCTCACAGAGAAAGACTGTGAAGAATAATTCATTTGACTCAGCTCCCCATGCTTGAAAATATTGGTCTTTGAAATACTCATGTGACCTTCAACCAGCTTAAAGATGAAAAACTTGTCGGGTTATAAATAGATAATGTCGAGTTATAATTGTTGCAGACACCCGGTCAATCTGGTTTACTCAAAACTGAGAATTTGAAGATTTTTCTCCCTTATATCCATATTACCTGTAGCCCCCAAGTCTTGAGCAGAAAACAAAGTGGTGACTTAAGACTTGCTTCAACATAAATATTGCCACTTTGAAGAAATCCATGTTGTTCATCTCAA
Organism: Triticum dicoccoides; assembly: GCF_002162155.2. Lineage (NCBI taxonomy): Eukaryota > Viridiplantae > Streptophyta > Magnoliopsida > Poales > Poaceae > Triticum > Triticum dicoccoides. The sequence goes on along the minus strand of NC_041380.1, from coordinate 57,053,348 downwards.
TCACTAGTAAAGACTGAATACTCCATATATGTAGCCCCCAAGTGTCGGGTTGTCATGCTTGCAGCAACCTGGGACTTGTAATTGCCTTATACTCATAAAAACTTCAACCAGTGTAGCCCCCAAGGGCCGGGTCATTATGCAATAATGAGCAGGGACTTTATAAATATGATCATATAGACTTGAACAACAACGTGTAGCCCCCAAGGGTCGGCTCAGTAAGATAAGTTGAGCTGGGACTTTATAAATACTTCTTTGAAAAGAACATCATATGATGTAACCCCCATCATGGGGCTTGAACCCACGTCCACAAGGTTAAGAGCTTTGTGCTTTACCAACAGAAAAGTGGGCCCTTCAATATAATGGAATAAAACTTGTGTACCTTGAATTGTTGACAGGAGCAATTGGTAGCCCCCAAGGACCGGCTCATTACAATGTGATGAGTCGGGTCTTCAATAAGGCCAGTTAAAATGACTTTGCATTAGCCCCCAAGTGCCATGGTGCATGCTGGCAGTGACATGGGACTTGCATATTTGATGTAATCTCAACTTGAATAATGTGGCCCCCAAGTGTCGGGTTGTAAGCCTGCAGTGACTCGGGACTATTCCTTCCATTGTAGAATAAATTATATCCATTGCGCTGAAGCGACTTTGAAAAGCTCGATCGTAATATTTGTTATTGATAACCATAATAAAAATCCAGCCATGTGGGCTATTAAAGATTTGAATAATATAACCCACTTTGGAAAACCGGTTCCTGTGATATTGAATCGTACTAACGGTTTAGGATACCTGTGCAGTAAGGGTGATAACCCAATCCTTAGAATCCACTCACTTCCAAATGTATGATATTTGTCATATCTTGGTAACTTATCGTCCAAAACCAAAGAGAACATGAAGCCAAATATACTTAGATCTGAACAAAAAAGTCTCAAGACAAAATCAAAGATTGTTTTAAAAAAACTTAAGCCAAATAGAAAGAAAAATCGAGGCTTCTAATTCGAATACGATCAGTAAACTGTTCCAAAGGGGTTAATCTAGGATTCGAATACGATCGTGTAGCCCCCAGTGGCTTTGGCGTTGCGCCGATCAAGAGGGTACCGACAACTATCTTCTCTTTGGTTCGAATACGACCTATCTTTGAACAGGAAGCCCCCAAATGACCTTGAGAGTTTTTTAACGACTGTGATTCAAATACGATCAAAGTCGGACCCAAAAGGGGTTAAGCTATGATTCCAATACAATCAAGAAGCCCCCTAGTGGGTTTGGCATTGAGCCGATCAAGAGGGTACCGACAACTATGTTCTCTTTGGTTCGAATACGACCTATGTTTGAACAGGAAGCCCCCAAATGACCTTGAGACTTTTTTAACGACTCTGATTCGAATACGATCAAAGTTGGGCCCAAAAGGTGTTAAGCTAGATTCAAATACAATCAGCCCCCAATGGTCTTTCGAAGCAGGGTACCTATGTTTGAGTTGTGCCTTGCAATAGACTCTTTTTGGTCCCTTTAATTTTTCCTGAGAACTCGAGCTCTGCGAGAGATAAATTCTTCTTGAACCGGATTTTTTTTCCGGCCGGCCTTTAAAATAGCAACATTTATTGACCTATGTCCATGTAGCCCTCGAGTCTTTAAGACGACTCAATGAGTTGACTTGAGATTCTCCATAGTTGACCGTGATATAGACCGATTTGAATCCTGCATGGCAGAACTTGCAAGCCAGAGTAATTGCTCTTTTAAAGAAAGCAATATATAATTTAAAAATATATTGGATGGATTTCACCTGATACGTCAGGCCAGTAGTTATCCACCGCAGAGTTGATCATTACCACGGTGAAGCTGAAATCAATCGCAGTCGAGTCGGCCACGGGAACAGGTAGATGAGTCGGCCGCGGCGTCGTAAGACGCTGTGGACGAGCAAGGTGTCCTCCTCGTTGTAAGCCGGCATGGACGCATGAACCGGCCGCGAGAGTGGACGGGCGAGTCGTCCATGGCGTTGTAAGCCGGCACGGATGAAAGAGTCGGCTGTGGTATTGAAAATGGCACGGATACGGGCGAGTCGGCCGCGGGCGCGGTAAGCCGAGCAAGTCAACAGCATCATGTTGATGTAAATTGCGCACGCCCGTTCCTTGGGCAGTATGGTATAGACAAACGCTGGTATGAAATGTTGCCAGCGCATGCTCCATACCCGCGGTATAAACATAATTGTCCTACGTACAAAAAATACTGATTGTTTTCATTCGACGAGCCTTTCGGAGCTTTTCTTCGTCTTTGCTCTGGGTGCAAACGTCCTGACATGCAACATTATATGCATGTTTTTCCCCGTCCATCATTTGGTACCTGCCTATAGAGTAGGAGTATTTTGCTTTGACTTGGGTCTTCACGTTTGGGAACGATGAAAGTAGTGGTAACGACGGCGGCTCGACAAGCATCCACGAGAACTGTGATGACCCACAAGTATAGGGGATCTATCGTAATCCTTTCGATAAGTAAGAGTGTCGAACCCAACGAGAAGTAGAAGGAAATGATAAGCGGTTTCTAGCAAGGTATTCTCTGCAAGTACTGACATAGGTGGGAACAGATAGTTTTGTGATAAGATAATTTGTAACGAGCAACAAGTAACAAAAGTAAATAAAGTGCAGCAAGGTGGCCCAATCTTTTTTTAGCAAAGGACAAGCCTGGACAAACTCTTATATGATGTAAAGTGATCCCGAGGACACATGGGAATATCGTCAAGCTAGTTTTCATCACGTTCATATGATTCGCGTTCGGTACTTTGATAATTTGGTATGTGGGTGGACCGGTGCTTGGGTGCTGCCCTTACTTGGACAAGCATACCACTTATGATTAACCTCTATTGCAAGCATCCGCAACTACAACAAAAGTATTAAGGTAAACCTAACCATAGCATGAAACATATGGATCCAAATCAGCCCCTTACGAAGCAACGCATAAACTAGGGTTTAAGCTTCTGTCACTCTAGCAACCCATCATCTACTTATTACTTCCCAATGCCTTCCTCTAGGCCCAAATAATGGTGAAGTGTCATGTAGTCGACGTTCACATAACACCACTAGAGGAGAGACAACATACATCTCATCAAAATATCGAACGAATACCAAATTCACATGACTACTAATAGCAAGACTTCTCCCATGTCCTCAGAAACAAAAGTAACTACTCACAAAGCATAAACATGTTCATAATCAGAGGGGTATTAATATGCATATAGGATCTGAACATATGATCTTCCACCAATTAAACCAACTAGAATCAACTACAAGGAGTAATTAACACTACTAGCAACCTACTAGCACCAATCTCGGGCTTAGAGACAAGAATTGGATACAAGAGATGAACTAGGGTTTTGAGATGAGATGGTGTTGATGAAGATGTTGACGGAGATTGCCCTCTCCCGATGAGAGGAGCGTTGATGATGACGACGGCGATGATTTCCCCCTCCGGGAGGGAAGTTTCTCCGGCAAAACAGCTTCGCCAGAGCCCTAGATTGGTTCCGCCAAGGTTCCGCCTCGTGGCGGCGGAGTTTCGTCCGAGAAGATGGCTTATGATTTTTTTTTCCATCGAAAGACTCCATATAGCAGAAGATGGCCAGCGGAGGGCCACCAGGGGGCCCACGAGGTAGGGGGTGCACCCAGGGGGGTAGGGCGCGCCCCCACCCTCATGGGCAGGGTGTGGCCCCCCTGGTGAAGTTCTTGCTCTTAGTATTTTTTATATATTTGGAAAACATCTTCCGTGAAGTTTCAGGACTTTTGGAGCTATGCAGAATAGGTCTCTAATATTTGCTCCTTTTCCATCCCAGAATCCCAACTGCCGGCATTCTCCCTCTTTATGTAAACCTTGTAAAATAAGAGAGAATAGGCATAAGTATTGTGACATAATGTGTGATAACAGCCCATAATGCAATAAATATTGATATAAAAGCATGATGCAAAATGGACGTATCAACTCCCCGAAGCTTAGACCTCGCTTGTCCTCAAGCAAAAAGCCGAAATCTAAAAATATGTCCACATGTTTAGAGATAGAGGTGTCAATAAAAATAAAATACGGACATGAGGGCATCATGATCATTCTTAGAACAACAAATTATATAATTCTTGTCATATAATCTCTTATGCTAGAGTAGCAATTCAATCACAATTTCAAGTATGAATCATAAACTTTATTGAAAACTAACAAACTATAATCTCAGTCATTGAAGCAATTGCAATTTATCATAACATAGGAAAGAGTCAATGTATACGAGCTTTTCAGCAAGTCCACATACTCAACTATCATATAATCTTTCACAATTGCTAACACTCACGCAATACTTATGGGTATGGAGTTTTAATCGGACACAGAGGAAGATAGGGGCTTATAGTTTTGCCTCCCAACGTCTTACCTTAAGGGTAATGTCAACAGTAATAGTTCATGAAAACTCACATCCAATTAGCCATATATACCAAGACCTTTCCAACACATTGTGCTTGCCAAAGGATAAAGTGTAAAAAGGAAGGGTGAAAATCACCATGACTCTTATGCAATGTAGGAGATAAAAGTAAAAGATAGGCCCTTCGCAAAGGGAAGCAGAGGTTGCCATGCGCTTTTATGGTTGGATGCACAAAATCTTAATGCGAAAGAACGTCACTTTATATTGCCACTTGTGATATGGACCTTTATTATGCATCCTATCGCTTTTATTACTTCCATATCACACGATCGTATATAGCTTATTTCCTCCACACCAATCAATCATACATATTTAAAGAGCAATTTTTATTGCTTTGCACCAATGACAACTTACTTGATGGATCTTACTCAATCCATAGGTAGATATGGTGGACTCTTGTGGCAAGACTGGTTTGAGGGTGTTTGGAAGCACAAGTAGTATCTCTACTTGGTGCAATGAATTTGGCTAGCATGAGGGGGAAAGGCAAGCTCATCATGTTGGAAGATCCAAGACAATATAATTTATCTCAGATGTAAGAAAACATAGCCCATTACGTTGTCTTCCTTGTCCAATGTCAACTCTTTAGCATGTCATATTTTAATGAGTGATCACAAACATAAAAGATGTCCAAGATAATATATTTATATGTGAAGACCTCTCTTTCTTTATTACTTCCTATTAATTGCAACGATGACCAAAACTGTGTTTGTCAACCCTCAACAACTTTTATTCATCATACTCTTTCTATGTGAACTCATTACTCTCCATAAGATTCACATGATCTCTTTGTTTCTTTCTATTTCTTTCTCTTTTTCTTTTATTCACTTAGGATCATGGCAAAATAATCAAGCCCTTGACTCAACATTAATCTTTATTATATAGCTCACGGACTCGATTACAAAGAAGGATAATAAAGCAAAACTTACAACTAGATCATACTAAGAACTTTTATTCTACTAGATCAAGATATTACCAAAAGGATCGAACTAAGAAAAACGGTAAAGATAAAAGTGATGGTGATACGATACCGGGGCACTCCCCCAAGCTTGGCAGTTGCCGAGTGGAGTGCCCATACCAGATACTCAATTCTTATTTGTTGATGGAGACGGTGGTGATTTTTGTTGATAGCGTAGGCTTCTTCCTTAATTTGCGCTTGAGGACAGAATTTTGATCCCTTAGGTCCTCGATCTCCTGCTCCAAGCTCAGTATCTTTTTGCATAGTCCCTGCTTGTTCTCCTGCAAGAGGCGAAAAGGGATAAACTCGGTCCGACGGAGGCTTGACTTTTTGAACTCCACATCCATGTCCCCAGGTTGAGGTAGTGGGACTTCATCTTCATCAGAGCTCGTCTCCTCCTTTCCTTTGGGTTCATAGTCCTCTTCTTCTTCCCTAGTCCAACCACAGTGCTCCACATTCCCATAGACCTTAGGATCTGCGAGGTAATCAGCCACATAGCTTTCTCCTTCTGAATCCTGGGACGACATGTTGCTCTGTCTGCAGCAGGACAGCTAAAAACAAAGACAAGATATTTTTGCATGATACGGGAGTCAAAACCCCCGGGAGATTATATAATGAATTTTTACCGACCAAAATACGTGTCAAGAACGAAAACGGAGTCCGGAGAGCACACAAGGTGCCCACGAGGTAGGGGCGCGCCCAGTAGGGTAGGGCGCGCCCTCCACCCTCGTGGAGCCCTCGTGTCCTTCCCGGACTGCTGCTTATTTTTATATTTTTCTAAATATTCCAAAACGGGGAAATATTGCCTTAAAAACTGTTTTGGATTCGGTTTACTTACCGTACCACATACCTATTCCTCTTCGGAGTCTGAAATGTTCCGGAAAGTGTCCCTTATGTATTCCTCCGGGGTTACGGTTTCAATAACATTGGTTTCAACATTTATGGGATTACTTGAGATATAGTGTTTAATTCTTTGACCGTTTACCACCTTCGGATTTGTGCCTTCGAAGTTATTGATTTTTATGGCACCGGAACCGTAGACCTCCTCGATAACGTAAGGACCTTCCCATTTAGAGAGAAGTTTTCCTGCAAAAAATCTTAAACGAGAGTTGTATAGCAATACATAATCACCTATATTAAACTCACTCTTTTGTATCCTTTTGTCATGCCATCTTTTAACTTTTTCTTTAAACAACTTGGCATTTTCGTAGGCTTGGGTTCTCCATTCATCAAGTGAGCTAATATCAAATAACCTCTTCTCACCGGCAAGTTTAAAATCATAATTAAGTTCTTTAATAGCCCAATAAGCCTTGTGTTCTAGTTTGAGAGGTAAGTGACATGCTTTTCCATAGACCATTTTATACGGAGACATACCCATAGGATTTTTATATGCAGTTCTATAGGCCCATAATGCATCATCTAGTTTCTTGACCAATTCTTTCTAGACCTATTAATAGTCTTTTGCAAAATTAATTTGAGTTCTCTATTACTCAATTCTACTTGACCACTAGACTGAGGGTGATAAGAAGATGCAATTCTATGATTAACATCATATTTAGCAAGCATTTTACGGAAAGCACCATGAATAAAATGTGAACCACCATTAGTCATTAAATATCTAGGGACTCCAAATCTTGGAAAAATAATTTCTTTAAGCATTTTAATAGAAGTGTTATGATCAGCACTACTAGTTGGAATAGCTTCTACCCACTTAGTAACGTAATCAACAGCAACTAAAATATGTGTATAACCATTAGAGGAAGGAAACGGTCCCATATAGTCAAAGCCCCAAACATCAAATGGTTCAATAACAAGTGAGTAGTTCATAGGCATTTCTTGACGTCTACTAATATTACCAATTCTTCGACATTCATCACAAGATAAGACAAACTTACAGGCATCCTTGAAGAGAGTAGGTGTAAGTGCATCTAATGCCACCCCTAGTTGGTTTTGGAGTATTGACGACAAACCTAGTTGAGGGACTAATGTGTTTGTCAGAATTGCAGGATAACACAGGTAGAAGTCCCTCATTGATTCGGTTTTACTACCAGAGATGACCCCTAAAAATGTACGAAGACATTGAAGTCAATGGTGGTATATGAAGATATTCACATTGAAGACTATGACAAGAGAAGACACCACGTGAAGCCTATGGAACTCGAAGACTTAGATCTTTAGTAGTTCTCTTTCATTTGTGTTGAGTCATAGGAACCACCGTACTGTTAAGTGGGTTCCAAGAGAACCAGTCAGAACGACTGAAGTGATGCCTAATTAAAAACCCATGTCTTCGAGCGAAGACTATGAGAGCAAATCTTGTCCAGAGTCGGACAAGTCAGCTTTGCTTGTAGCCCAAGTAAAGTTGTCGTGTGAGTTTGAAATCTGACTGTTGGAACACGTGTCAGTTCCTTAGTGACCCAGGGTCATTTCGGACAATTCAGGTCGGGTTGCCTAGTGGCTATAAATAGTCCACCCCCTACAACCATAAATGGTTGGCTGCTCAGATTTAGTGCACGGCTTTTGTCGTTTGAGAGCAACCCACCTTGAAGCCATTGAGAGAGAGAATTCCTAGCGAGGATAAAGCCCTAACCACCCAGAGCCAGAGAGAATTGGGCATCACTTAAGTCTTCTTGTCTGAGTGATCTGAAGACTTATTACACTTGAGGACTGTGCATCCTCCAGCCGGTTAGGCGTCGAGTACTGAGCATCCAAGAGACATTGTGGATTGCCGGTGAACGAAGTCTGTGAAGGTTTGGGAGTCTACCTTGAAGACTTACCAGAGTGATTGGGCGAGGTATGTGTGACCTTAGCTCAAAGAGAATACAGTGAGGACTGGGTGTCCTGAGCTGCTTGTTCAGGACTGGGTGTCCGGGACTGTGTGTCCTAAGGTTTAAATACCTAGCCGCTCCAACCAGACGTACAGTTGTCACAGCAACTGGAACTGGTCCAACAAATCATTGTCTTCAACGAGTCACTGGTTTCATCTTCACCTCCTTCTACTTACTGTTACTCATTGTGAAGTCATTGCATGCTTGCTCTATCTTTTGTCTTCACAACGTGACTGTATGATCTGTTCGGCTTCATAATATCTTCCTACCTGATCCTTATTACACTGCAGCTATTTGTCATTGTGCTTTCACTCTATTGAATACTTGACCATGGCTTGCCTAGTGTAGTCTACCTTCCGCTGCATAGTAATAGGCACATCTCTACTGTTTGTCTTCATAACTTCCACGTTTTGAAGACTTTCATAAAAATCTCCTATTCACCCCCCCTCTAGTCGATATAACGCACTTTCAGTTGGTATCAGAGCAAGGTGCTCCCTTGTTCTGTGTGATTCGGTTTAACCACCTGGAGTTTTAGCTATGTCAACTGCAGGGATAATTAAAGTCTCCGTTGTGTGCCCCGTCTTTGATGGAACTGAATATCCCTACTGGAAGAATAAGATGCGCATGCATCTTGAAGCCATTGACGTCGACCTATGGTATGTCGTCGAGAACGGCGTTCCCAAGGCTGGAGAAGGTGTCACTGCTGCTGATGTCAAGAAATTCACTCAACTTGACTCTACTGCCAAGAATATCATCTGTGGTCATCTGACCAAAGGACAGTATGGCCGTGTGAGTGCTTTGAAGACATCCAAGCTGGTCTGGGACTGGCTCTCCAAGGTCAATGAAGGCATCTCAACCCAGAGAGATCAGAGAATCAGTGTTCTTCGCAACCACTTCAACGGCTTCAAGCGAAATGACAATGAGAATGTCCAGCACACATTTGACCGACTCACTGACATCACAAATGAGCTTCAAGCCCTCGGCGCCACTGAGATCACCAAACATGAAGTCGTCAAGACGCTGCTGAGATCACTTGATAGTTCGTTTGACATCCTAGCCCTGATGATACAAGAACGTCCTGATTTCAAGACACTCGATCCGTATGACATACTTGAGAGGCTCAACACACATGAGTTTCAGCTTTCTGAGAAAAGAGATATCTACGGTCCAAACTATGGGCGAACTCGTGCCTTGAAGGCAAAAGTTGTTTCTTCATCTTAAGAAGAATCTGACAGCAGTTCTGATGATCCTGAAGACATTGGAAGGGAACTTGCAATGCTTGTGAAGAAGTTCCAAAAATTCACCAAGAAGAAAGGCTTCAGAAAGTCTTCACGGTCAAGCTCAAGGAATGATGAAGCTTCTGCTCATGACTATAAGAGGAAAACATGCCACAAGTGCAAGAAAACTGGACACTTCATCTCTGAGTGTCCACAGTGGGACAATGAGAACAGAAAGAAGAAGAAGAGCAAGGAATATGACTATGACAACAAGAAGAAGAAGAAATACTCAAAGTCTTCTTCCAAGTCTTCCTCAAAGTCTTCATCACACAAGAAGAGCTCATCTGGCAAGGCACGTGTGTTTGTTGGCAAGGAAATGGATTCAGAGGAGGAGTCCGCTTCTGAGGAGGCAGAGGTGGAGTCTGAGGAGGAGACTGATTCTGGCATTGCAAGTCTGGCTACAGCATACGTCGCCAAGTCCATCTTCAACACTGAAGACAATGACTTCATCACCGACACCGATGCAAATGACAAGGATTACTCCGCTCCTACCTACTGCTTCATGGAACGCGGTGCCAAGGTAAACACACACACTATTCACTATCAAACATCTAGTGACGATGATTCTGATTGTGGTTCAAAACCCAGCTACAAAACACTTGCTAAAATTGCAACTGAACAACAGAAAACTATGGAACATATTCAAAAACTGTTAGACAGAAGCGATGATCTGTTGGGTGCTGAAATGACTCGGTGTGAATCCTTAATTGAAGACATAAAAAATCTTCACGTTAAGTATCAGGAACTTGAAGATCATCATGATACTCTCTCAACAACTCATGAAAAGCTTTCCTATGATTATATTCAAAGGAAGTAAGATCTTGAGAAATTGAGAGCGGCTCATGAAGATCTCCAAAAGGAAAACGAGTCACTTCGCACCAAACAGATCAGTTCCGCTCAGGAAGGATTTGAACCACCATGTCTTAAATGCATTGAGCGTGATAATGCTACTTCTGTTGCCGAATGTTCCACTGCTACCACTGTTGCAATATCTTCAACTGTTGATGTGGTAACTAACCCCTCTGCTGAGGATACCACCGCTATTGCTGACGAGAATGCTAGGTTGAAGACATTGCTTGAAACAGGGATGTACAAAAGTCTTAAAGGGCATCAGACATTATGTGATGTCCTCAAGAAGCAGATTCTGAACCGAAACCCTAGGAAAGAGGGTGTTGGGTTCGTAAGGAAAATAAATGCAGATGGCTCTTACTGGAAACCTGAGCAGTACCACAAAACCAAGTGAGTTGCTGCAAAGGAACCTTCAGCAGATACATCCAATTTATCTGGCTTCACTTGTGATAACCCCATTATCATTGATGAATCCTTTGATGCAAACTATGTACTGTTTAAGAATCAGAATGGTGAAGTGTTTGCCAGATACATTGGTACTAACTGCAGGAATGGACCGCCTATGAAGAAGATCTGGGTTCCGAAAAAGTGTCTGGAAAATCTTCCTGTGAATGTCTTCATGACACCTCACATGAAGAAGACAAACCTCAGACCAAAGGCTTCATACGGTCCAAAGGCTTCATACAGACAGAGGACTCACCTGAGTCACACTAACACAAATGTTTTGCAGGGAAACCACACTCAGTCATATGAATATGAGAACGGTTCATCAAACCGCCATGTTCATATGACCAAGAATTATTCTGCATATTCTTATGAGTATTATTGTCCGCCTGCTAGATTGTTTGCTAGGGCTCCAAAGCCAAAATTCTCAGATGCTGCACTTAGACTTATTGCTTCTAAGCCACCCTTGAAGATGTGTGTGGCTAAGAAAGCTTAAATCTCTTTTGCAGGGAAAGGTCTCCAGCAGAAAACCAAAATCTTCTAACGCTATTGCTGGGGACCTTAAAAATCTTGTAGGGCGCAAGATCAAATGCCCGAATGGCATCACTATGTACTTCGTTCCTGAATCGCATGCTACTCTCCCTATTAGTCCTAATCTGGATCTAAGTTTTCATAACCCACTGGTTTGTCAAATGTTTCTGCTTCACAATACTCTTCGTGAAGCCTATCCCCCTAACTGCACTATAGGGTACGACACCAACTTCTTCAGAATGGATTATTGACAGTGGGTTTACAAATCACATGACTGGCATAAGAAGCCTTCTTATGGACTCAACCTTACGTCCATCCGACAAGAGCCACGTCACATTCGCTGACACTGGTAAAAGTAAGGTATTGGGTCTAGGTAGAGTTGGAATCTCAAGGGATCAACACATGGATAAAGTCATGCTTGTTGAATCCCTTGGATTCAACTTAATATCGGTCTCAATGCTTTGTGATTTGAACATGATCGTAATATTTGGAAAATATCGTTGCCTGGTACTAATGGAATCTGACAAGTCCCTAGTGTTTGAAGGGTATCGGAAAGATGATTTGTATGTGGTAGATTTCTCAGCAGGACCACAGCTTGCAGTATGTCTTCTGGCAAAAGCTTCAGAATGCTGGCTTTGGCATCAGAGGCTTGGGCATGCTGGCATGAGGAACCTCCACACCCTTGCAAAGAAGAAGCATGTCATAGGCATCAAGGGCGTCAAGTTCAAGAAAGATCACTTATGCGGTGCCTGTGAAGCAGGGAAGATGACGAGGGCAAAACATCCCTTGAAGACAATCATGACCACTACTCGACCCTTCGAACTGCTTCACATGGATCTTTTTGGTCCCACTCACTACTCAACTTTTACCACTAATGCTTGCCTCTATGGCTTTGTCATTGTTGATGATTACTCTAGATATACTTGGGTGCACATAATCCTTTACAAGACTGAAGTGCAGGATGTCTTCAGACGCTTCGCCAATCGAGCTATGAACAATTACTGTGCCAAGATAAAGCACATCGGAAGTGACAATGGCACTGAATTCAAGAACACTGGCCTTGATACATATCTTGATACCTTGGGCATCACACATGAATTCTCAGCCCCGTACACGCCACAGCAGAATGGCATCGTCGAACGCAAGAACAGAACACTCATTGAGATGGCCAGAACGATGCTAGATGAATACAAGACTCCAAGAAAATTCTGGCCTGAAGCCATTGACACTACATGCCATACAATCAATCGTGTTTATCTTCACAAGCTTCTGAACAAGACATCTTATGAACTCCTAACTGGCAAGAAGCCAAATTTCAGTTACTTTAGAGTATTTGGCGCAACGTGCTGGATCAAGGACCCACATCACACCTCAAAGTTTGCACCAAAAGCACATGAGGGTTTTATGCTTGGATATGGAAAGGATTCGCACTCCTACAGAGTCTTCAATCTCTTTCATTACAAAGTGGTTGAAACAGTGGATGTGCGGTTCGATGAGACCAATGGTTCATAAAGAGAGCAACTGCCAAATGTGCTGGATGAAGTTCCATCTAGTGAATCAATCAAGCTAATGGGAACTGGAGAGATTATACCCTCTGAAGCTCATCCTGAAGAAGAACTTATCACCTCAGCACCTGATCCTCATGAAGACAATGCTCAGCCTGAAGACATTCCTCCCAACAACAACACAGATCAGCAAGAGCAAAGTCTTCGCCCTATGCATCCTCGTGTTGCCAATGAAGTGCAGATTGAGAGAATAATTGACAGCATCAATGCACCTGGTTCACTCACTCGTTCAAGGGTAACTCAACTGGCAAATTTCTATGGGCACTTCGCTTTCGTCTCAATTACAAAACCCAAGAAAGTTGAAGAAGCCTTCATGGAACCTGAATGGATTCAAGCTATGCAAGAAGAGCTTCAACAGTTTGAGCTGAACAATGTATGGGAACTGGTTAAGCGTCCTGATCCACGGAAGCACAATATAATAGGCACCAAATGGATATACCGCAACAAGCAAGATGAGCATGGTCAAATTGTCAGAAACAAAGCTCACCTTGTTGCTCAAGGATATACTCAAGTGGAAGGCATTGATTTCGATGAAACATTTGCTCCTGTGGCCAGACTTGAAGCCATGCGTATACTGCTGGCCTATGCAAATCATCATAACATACTTCTATATCAAATGGATGTGAAGAGTGCCTTTCTCAATGGAAAGATTGAAGAAGAAGTGTATGTTGCACAACTGCCTGGGTTTGAAGATCCAAAACATCCTGACATGGTATACAAGTTCAACAAGGCACTGTATGGCCTCAAACAAGCCCCTCGGGCCTGGTATGACACACTCAAATACTTCCTGAAGAGCAAAGGCTTCATACCTGGTTCCCTAGATCCCACTCTCTTCACGAAGACATATGATGGTGAACTGTTTGTGTGCCAAATTTATGTGGATGACATTATCTTCGGCTGCACAAATCAGAAGTACAGTGAAGAGTTTGGCTATATGATGCAAGAGCAATATCAGATGTCTATGATGGGGGAGCTGAAGTTCTTCCTCGGTCTTCAAATACGACAACAACGCAACGGCATCTTCATATGTCAAGACAAGCATCTCAAAGAGTGCCTGAAGAAGTTTGGTATGCAAGACTGCAAAGGCTTCACAACACCAATGCCAGCCAAACATCATCTGGGTCCCGACGACAATGGCAAAGAGTTCGATCAAAAGGTATACCGCTCCATGATTGGTTCTTTGCTTTATTTATGTGCATCTAGGCCAGATATTATGCTTAGTGTTTGCATGTGTGCTCGATTTCAAGCGGCACCAAAGGAGTCGCATCACTTAGCTGTGAAGCGAATTCTTCGATATTTGGCTCACACCCCAACTCTAGGATTATCGTATCCAAAGGGCTCAGAGTTTGATCTGGTTGGATTTTCGGATGCTGATTATGCTGGTGACAAGGTTGATCGGAAGTCTACATCAGGCACATGTCACTTTCTGGGACGATCACTTGTATGTTGGTCTTCAAAGAAGCAGAACTGTGTATCCCTCTCCACTGCTGAATCTGAATACATTGCTGCTGGATCTTGCTGCGCTCAGCTTCTGTGGATGAAGCAAACTCTCAAGGACTATGGCATTCATCTGAAGCAAGTGCCACTTTACTGCGACAACGAAAGCGCCATCAAGATTGCCAACAACCCAGTTCAGCACTCGAAGACAAAGCACATAGAAATTCGTCATCACTTTCTCAGAGATCATGTTGTGAAGGAAGATATTGATATCATACACGTCAACACTGAAGAGCAATTGGTAGATATCTTCACCAAGTCCTTGGATGAGAAGAGATTTTGCAAGTTACGGTGTGAGCTAAATATCCTGGAATCCTCAAATGTCCTGTGATCAGGCACACATCCTAACACTTATGCATATTGATGACTTAGATGTGCAACACACGAAGTAACGTATATCTTCAATCAATGAAGACATACATTCTAAGTGTGAATACATTATTGTGGAATTTGACTTCGGAGCGCCACGATAATTGTGCGCCGTGTCTGGGTCTAATACTTCCTATACGGTGGGTAACGCCACCACCAAACGTTTCATTTTGAAGTGCTTCACTCATGGCGTTACCTTGCAATGTCTTCACATTTGGTTTGGCTTCAATCTCAACATGTCTTCATGATTATCTTCACTATGTTGATTATATATATATATATATATATATATATATATATATATATATATATATATATATATATATATATATATATATATATATATATATATATA
>NC_041380.1:57009398-57037749 GCF_002162155.2 Triticum dicoccoides | reverse complement strand
TCACTTATAGCTATGTCTTCTTGTTTGAATCTTTTGAACTAAGTGAATGTGATCAGACCCTAACCTCTCTATGCTTTCTATCTCAAATTCTATCTCTCCAAGTCATATGCATTCTATTGAAACTGTCGAATGTCTTCTCTGCGTCCTTGTCAGCAGAAGATACAGAGACAACCATTAAATCCGTTTTCAATGCTCATTCCTCCACATGAAATCCGGAGAAGAAGGAATGACCACCCGACAATCTAGGCGTGCGTGGGACGTGGAACTACCCCCAAAATTCCGCATGATAGCCACGTGTTACTCAGATGCGAATCACCAGGGGCACCTGTGTAATAGCGCAGTGCCGCCCCTGTAACTATAAATACACACTCACAGCGGTCATTATCTCTTCTTCCACCCTCGCACGAACCCTAGCGCCACCGCTAGCCCTCGACGACGCCGGCGACGAAGCGCTTCGCTGCTGCAACCTCTCCGACGCCGTCTTCACGCCGATCGCGGACATCGTCCTCTCCGCCGTCGCCGTAGGTGTCCTCCGTCACCAAGTTAGGGCATGGAAGACTGAACTGCTCGGCCTCATCTCCCACTCCATCTAGCAGTTCCCAGTGTGGTAAATAAAACTTCTTTTTACAGCCCCTTTTGATCATATGGCTTTGTCACTTTCTACCATAAGAAGTTTCTATTCACACAAGTTAGATCTCTCTCATACTGCATCTCATGCCATGCCTAGTATATTCACTTATGCTTCACAAAGTAGTTAGATTCCTCACTTGTACTAATCTGTGGGTTCATACAAATCTGGAACCAACTTCTTATCTATGAGTGAATGTCTTCGCACGATGAGGTCAATGTCTTCTAAACTGATTTATCTTCAAAATCTTCTGAGAATGCATATGACCTCTTCCCCTTCCCTCGCACCTTAATGCTGTCACAGGTACATGTCCGTGGGAGAATCCTTTGGTTCTCATAGTCTGCATTCATTTGCAGAATTCTTACAGCATCACATAAATTCTCCTGAAGCCAGTTCCTGTTGGTCCAGCAAGAGAAAGCCTTTGAAGCATTTGAACGTCTTGAAGCCTTTCAAGTTAAAGTTTATGGCTTCATAGAAAGCAGTAAGGAAGGGGGGCAGACAGCGTCGTGGCGGCACATCCAGAGATCTTCCTGATGAACTCGCAGAAATGTACAAGACAGATCCTGGAGAGGATTATGGTCAGCACAAGACCCGAATCCAATGGATTCGACGCTATTGTGCAGAACAATGGTTCAAATACCGCTTCACAACCCAAGAGTATGCTGAGAAAAACGCCATCAAGAGACCGTGGAGAGACATTCTATACAAGAATCTTTTACCCAGGTCCAGAGATGAAGCCATTACTCAAGGCTTCTATCCATGCATGGTCCGTGGACCACAGCCTGCTGATGCACACTCGTCGTCACTACTATGGTGTCGTGACGACAATCTATTCAAGCGCAACTTCCAGTATGCCCAAAACTCAGCGAAGCGGAACAAGAAGAAGATTGGGTTGGACTTCAACCTGGTCCCTCAGCACCAAGGGCAGATGGCACACGCGAGGCAGAACCCAATGTCATCGGTCCTTATGCCAACCTTGAAGGCCTCATCACCCGCATCGTAGTTCAAGGGACTACAGTGAATGAGCCTCCAGCTGACTCTGAATCAGAAGAAGCGCCTGCTGTGCCGAAGCCAAAGCAGTTGAAGAAGCCAAAAGCTTCAAAGCCGGCCCCTTCACCAAAAATCTCAAGGGCGAAGCCATTGGCAACTGCACCTCCTGAAGACAGTGTGCAGTCTGAAGACGTATCCCGCATCTCCAAGCCCCAGAAGAGCAAGATGCCTCAGCCACACATCGGCCAAGAGCTAACAGCTGCTGCCATTCTGCGCAACGACACCATTGATCTGTCAAGTGATGAAGATCTTGCAGATGACTCTCTTGAGCAACTCATCAAGAGCAAAGAAGAAGCAGAAATCTTCAATAATCTGCCTCTCTTTGATGTCGCCATCATCCACACCTTCATTGATGAGTGGTTTGACTCGCCCAACATCAGCTTCAATGATCTGCAGCTACCCATTGGTCTCAGTGTCGCCTTCCAAGGCGCCATTGCTTCAGAACTTGCTATTGCCCAGCGCGTTGTTGAATTGAAGCATAAGATTGACCATGAAAAGGCTCAATTCAAGAATCATATGGCCAATCTCAGCGTGCAAGAAGTGAAGAACTTCAAAATCATGATGCACGAGCTCAAGGAAAACTTTCTGAAGAAGCGTGCAGAAGCTCAGGGTTCGCGTGAGCGCATGAAGACTCTGGCTGACAGATGTCTGCAAGCCTATAATGAGGCTGAGAAGCACAAGGCACTTGGGCATCCTGGCATCGACCCCAGGATGGCCGCAAAGAAAAAGAAGAAGTCAGTTGCAGCTGAACCAGATGCACCAATGCAGGAAGCAGTTCCGATTGTCTTCCCAACTGCAATGACTGGCTCGAAGCCAAAGAGCCGGTCAACCGCTTCAAGGCTCAAGAAGACAAGAACTGCTGGGGCTGAAGCCAGGAAGAGGAAACACTCTGAAGCCTCTCCAACTGCCCTCTCCAAGAAGAAAAGGAAGACCAAGAAAGATCGGTCTGCTCCCACAGAGCCCTTGATGGTTGAACCCCTTTCTGTGGTCTATCCCGAAGCAGAACACCAACTAACTGTCCATGAGCCTGCTTCCACAGAGGCTCATGAAGCTGAAGATATTCCAGCAGCTGACTCCATCGCTGCTGAAGACATTGGTCATCATGACAATGTAGAAGATGGTGCAGTCCTTCCTCAGTTTGAAAACAGCGAACTCATCAGCATTGGTCGTCCACTGACGCCAATCGCACAGGATGCTTCGTGGGCAGATCGCCCACAAGAGGAAGAAGACAATGAGGCCGAGCCCACTACAACTCCACAGGCGTCGTCTGCATTCCGCAGGCTTCGCAAAGGTCCAAGGCTTCAAGTCTCTGCTAAAGACATTCCGGCTGCATCAGCCGTGGAAGAAGAAGTACCACAAGTTGCCACTTCCCAGTCCCACCAAGAAGCAGTTCTCCAGGAGAACGTGCTAGTGTCCGACCCTCCAGCTCGTCAAGTGGAGGATGAAAATCTTGAGGCTGCCACAACCAACAATGAAGCTAATGTGGAGCCCTCCCCAGCAAATGCTTCAGAAGACAGTGAAGCCACTGATCCTGCCACTTCTGTTCCTGAGTCTGCTGCCGGTCCCCAGTTCGACTATCATGTTGAGCGCAGGCCTCAGGTCTAGAAGCCAATCCCAAGACTGCCAAGGTTTCCAGGTCCTGCATCAGCACCTGGCTCCTTCAACATCAATGGCTTCAGGGCAGACAATACCTTTTTCAATAGCTCCAAGAACCCCTACTCAAGGGAAAGGATTTCATCAGATCAGTTCTGGAGCTATCCTCAGCGCAGCAACTACTCCTGCATACTGTACAACCAAGGTCGCATCTTCCCACACAAGCGCCTTGATGTTGAAGCTATCGCTGGTCTGCCCTGTCTAGAAGAAGCCTTGGATTGCTTTAAGCAAGTTGGACTGCTGCCATTCATTACTGACGAAGAGCATTGGAACAAAGATTTGTTGCTACAATTCTATGCCACACTTCACATCAAAGGCTACAACAGAGATCCGAAGACTTGGGTCCTGGAGTGGATGACTGGCAACGTTCATCATGAAGCCAATGCATTTGACATCATTGAGCTCACCGGCTTGCCCACTCCTGGCGATCTCTTCGAGCAAGGCTGTCAGCTGCATGCTGAAGCCATTGAGAGCATCTTTCAGCGACCAGAACCTGATATGATTCAAATGCTCAGCATGATGAAGCCATTGCCCCAAGATGCTCCATATCCCACAGAGTTCTTCGTTGAAGACCTTGAGTACCTGCTCAGAACCATCTATCACATCATAAGGCGAACTCTCTGGCCTATCAAAGGGCACTCTCCAAATGCCAAGATCGAGGGTGCAATGAAGACTCTGATATTCTGTATCCTTCATGGAAAATGCTTCAATGCACAGGACTTTTTCATACGCCAACTTGCTGCATCAGACTCGGATCTGTTTGGTTTGAAGTTTTATGCCCCTTGGGTAATGAGGCTAATCAAACTTCACTCTGCTATCTCGTATCAGCCCTCAGCCTGCAACCATCGGATCTTCTTGCCTGATGTGGATACCTCTGCTGAAGCTATCTATCCTGAGCCTGCCAAGCAACCTCTAAGTCTTCAGAATGCAGAACACCAGAGCTTCACTCGGGTGTATCCGTTGGCTGGCACTACACGTGCACCACGCCTTGCTTCCACTGAAGCCACTGACAGCACAACTGCTCCAAGACCCAAGAAGCGCGCTCGTGTTCTCAATGACCGAGAGCTTCTTGTGGCCCTTCATCAAAAGCAGGATAGGCATCATGACTGGCTGAAGCGTCAGATGAAAAGCCTCTTGGTGGATGTAAATCGCATTCAAAATCTTGCAACCAAGAATGCCTTCGTTGCACATGAAACCTGTCGGCGGACATGGAAAGGACTCACGATGATGTGTTCTGAAGCTGATCTTCAAGAGGATGGCTTCACAGAGCGATTCAAGTTTGACTCCACACCTCCTCGAAGGGCTGTGCTGCGAGGAACTCCATCCCTAGAAGACTCTGAGTTCTCTTCATCTGCTGCCACAGTGACTGCCCAAATTATCGACGATGAAGACAATGCTACCTCACCGCCACCTCTTTCAGCACGCGTCGACTCTGCACCAAGCTCTTCAGCACCGCCAAACACCCACCAACGACCCTGCTGCTCATGGGAATGAGTAGAAAACTCTATGTCTTCAAACCTTTTTGGTCCTCACTAACAAAAGGGGGAGAAGCATATGAGGTTGATAGTCTTCAAGCAGGTCCATATGGGCGGGTGCTTTATATTTTTCTATATTTTGCTTCGTGCTTATAACTCTCGTTTTGCTACATTTGGTTCTTTGAGTTGTAACACTTAAACTCGATGGTTGTCTGCTACTTGTTTGCCACCTTGTTTTGCGAAGATAAATTCCGCATGTGCGACGATAAATTCCGCACTTAGATCATTCTGCAGACGTCCATTTTCCATTATGCATGTCATTATCTTCATATACTTTTACATGCATAGTGGATTGTCATCATAAGTTGAAGTGGATCTCCATCAGTACAACCTGCCATGTGCATTTGCATTCCTAAAGCAAATAACTTATATGCACATCTTCAGGGGGAGCCCTTGCAACTTATGAAGACAATTCCTTATCCTTTAAAATTTCACAGACTATATTCCCCATTGAAAACTTCAACTAGTTTGTCATCAATCACCAAAAAGGGGGAGATTGTAAGTGCATCTAATGCCACCCCTAGTTGGTTTTGGAGTATTGACGACAAACCTAGTTGAGGGACTAATGTGTTTGTGAGAATTTCAGGATAACACAGGTAGAAGTCCCTCATTGATTCGGTTTTACTACCAGAGATGACCCCTAAAAATGTACGAAGACATTGAAGTCAATGGTGGTATATGATGATATTCACATTGAAGACTATGACAAGAGAAGACACCACGTGAAGCCTATGGAACTCGAAGACTTAGATCTTTAGTAGTTCTCTTTCATTTGTGTTGAGTCATAGGAACCACCGTACTGTTAAGTGGGGTCCAAGAGAACCAATCAGAATGACTGAAGTGATGCCTAATTAAAAACCCATGTCTTCGAGCGAAGACTATGAGAGCAAATCTTGTCCAGAGTCGGACAAGTCAGCTTTGCTTGTAGCCCAAGTAAAGTTGCCGTGTGAGTTTGAAATCTGACCGTTGGAACACGTGTCAGTTCCTTAGTGACCCAGGGTCATTTCAGACAATTCAGGTCGGGTTGCCTAGTGGCTATAAATAGTCCACCCCCTACAACCATAAACGGTTGGCTGCTCAGATTTAGTGCACGGCTTTTGTCGTTTGAGAGCAAACCACCTAGAAGCCTTTGAGAGAGAGAGAATTCCTAGCGAGGATAAAGCCCTAACCACCCAGAGCCACAGAGAATTGGGCATCACTTAAGTCTTCTTGTCTGAGTGATCTGAAGACTTATTACACTTGAGGACTGTGCATCCTCCAGCCGGTTAGGCGTCGAGTTCTGAGCATCCAAGAGACATTGTGGATTGCCGGTGAACGAAGTCTGTGAAGGTTTGGGAGTCTACCTTGAAGACTTACCAGAGTGATTGGGCGAGGTCTGTGTGACCTTAGCTCAAGGAGAATACGGTGAGGACTGGGTGTCCTGAGCTGCGTGTTCAGGACTGGGTGTGCGGGACTGTGTGTCCTAAGGTTTAAATACCTAGCCGCTCCAACCAGACGTACAGTTGTCACAGCAACTGGAATTGGTCCAACAAATCATTGTCTTCAATGAGTCACTGGTTTCATCTTCACCTCCTTCTACTTACTATTACTCATTGTGAAGTCATTGCATGCTTGCTCTATCTTTTGTCTTCACAACATGACTGTATGATCTGTTCGGCTTCATAATATCTTCCTACCTGGTCCTTATTACACTGCAGCTATTTGTCATTGTGCTTTCACTCTATTGAATACTTGACCATGGCTTGCCTAGTGTAGTCTACCTTCCGCTGCATAGTAATAGGCACGTCTCTACTGTTTGTCTTCAGAACTTCCATGTTTTGAAATCTTTCATAAAAATCGCCTATTCACCCCCCCTCTAGTCGATATAACGCACTTTCAGTAGGCCAATAAAAACCAGATTGCAATACCTTATATGCAGTTCTATCTCTAGCATGGTGTCCTCCATAAGCTTCGGAGTGACACTTGCGTAGGATCTGTTCCTGTACATG
The DNA here is from genome assembly GCF_002162155.2 of Triticum dicoccoides. Taxonomy (NCBI): domain Eukaryota; kingdom Viridiplantae; phylum Streptophyta; class Magnoliopsida; order Poales; family Poaceae; genus Triticum; species Triticum dicoccoides. The sequence goes on along the minus strand of NC_041380.1, from coordinate 57,030,895 downwards.
CTCAGGTACACAACGTCTAATAACACCATCTACTCCTTCTTTATAAAGATGTGGGTCATCCCAAAAGTAATGCCTCAAATCATAGAAGAACTTTTTCTTTTGCTGGTATGTGAAACTAGGTGGTATAAACTTAGCAACAATGTAATTAGCATAATTAGCATACCATGGAGCAGTATGAGAAGCATTTATGACATTTAATTGCTCATCAGGAAAGCTATCATCAATAAGTAGTGCGTCATCAAGCACATTTTCTAACCTAGACAAGTTGTCTGCAACGGGGTTCTCAGCTCCTTTTCTTTCAACAATATGCAAATCAAATTCTTGTAGCAAGAGAACCCATCTAATAAGTCTAGGTTTAGCATATTTCTTTTCCATAAGATATTTAATAGCAGCATGATCAGTGTGAATTGTTACTTTAGAATCAACAATATAAGGTCTAAACTTATCACAAGCAAATACAACTGCTAAGAATTCTTTTTCAGTAGTAGCATAATTTCTTTGAGAATTGTCTAGAGTTTTACTAGCATATTGAATAACGTTTAGTTTCTTATCAACTCTTTGTCCTAGAACATCACCTACAGCATAATCACTAGCATCACACATAATTTTAGAGGGTAAATTCCAATCCGGTGGCTGGACAATAGGTGCAGAGATCAATGCTTTCTTAAGTATTTCAAATGCTTCTACACAATCCTCATCAAAGACAAATGGTATATATTTTTGTAATAAATTAGTCAGAGGCCGAGAGATTTTTGAGAAGTCCTTAATGAACCTCCTATAAAAACCGGCATGACCAAGGAAACTTCTTATACCTTTGATGTCCTTGGGACATGGCATCTTTTCAATAGCATCAACCTTGGCTTTATCAACTTCAATACCTCTTTCAGAAACTTTATGACCCAAGACAATGCCTTCATTAACCATAAAGTGGCACTTTTCCCAATTCAAGACAAGATTAGTTTCTTCACATCTCTGCAAAACTCGGTCAAGGTTGCTCAAGCAATCATCAAAAGAAGATCCATAGACGGAAAATTCATCCATGAAAACTTCACAAATCTTTTCACAAAAGTCAGAGAATATAGCCATCATGCATCTTTGAAAGGTTGCAGGTGCATTACATAAACCAAAAGGCATACGTCTATAAGAAAAAGTACCAAAAGGGCATGTAAAGGTAGTCTTTGATTGATCTTTGGCTGACACAGGTATTTGAGAGAAACCAGAATAACCATCTAGAAAGCAAAAATGTCTATGTTTAGACAATCTTTCTAGCATTTGATCGATAAAAGGTAAGGGGTAATGATCTTTTTTAGTAGCCTTATTTAATTTGCGGAAATCAATTACCATCCTATAACCTGTAATAATTGTCTGAGGAATCAATACCTCCCTTCTTAGGGACACAATGGATAGTGCTTACCCACTGGCTATCAGCAACGAGATAAATTATACCTGCCTCAAGGAGCTTTAGTATCTGCTTTATTACCTTCTTTCATTTTAGGATTCAGCCGGCGTTGATGATCACGAACTGGTTTAGCATCTTCTTCCAAATTAATTTTGTAGAGTGAGACTAATGCCCTTAAGATCATCAAGAGTATACCCAATAGCAGCGTGGTGCTTCTTCAGAGTTTTCAATAATCCATCTTCCTCATGCTTTGAAAGGTTAGCACTAATAATAATAGGATATATCTTTTTCTCATCAAGATAAGCATATTTAAGAGTATCACGTAATGGTTTAAGCTAAAACACGGGATCACCCTTGGGTGGAGGAGGATCCCCTAGGATTTCAATAGGTAAATTGTTTTTCAGAATAGGTTCCTGTTTAAAGAATACTTCATCTAATTTCCTTCTTTCATTCATAAACATATCATTTTCATGGTCTAGCAAATATTGTTCTAAAGGATCACTAGGAGGTACGGCAATAGAAGCAAGACCAATAATTTCATCCTTACTAGGTAATTCTTCTTTGCGGTGTTTTCTACTAAATTTAGAAAAATTAAATTCATGAGTCATATCATCTAAACCGATAGTAAAAACATCTCTTTTGCAATCTATGGTAGCATTAACAGTGTTCAAGAAGGGTCTACCAAATATAATGGGACAAAAGCTATCTTGTGGGGAACCAAGAACAAGAAAATCAGCAGGATATTTAGTTTTCCCACACAAGACTTCAACATCTCTAACAATTCCCATTGGTGAAATAGTATCTCTATTGGCAAGTTTAATTGTAACATCAATTTCTTCTAACTCAACAGGTGCAATATCATGCATAATTTATCAATAAAGGATAATAGGTATTGCACTAGCACTAGCACCCATATCACATAAGCCATGATAACAATGATCTCCTATTTTAACAGAAATAACAGGCATGCCTACCACAGGTCTAGGTTTATCTTTATCACGGGGTTTAGCAATTCTAGCAGTTTCATCATAGAAATAAATAACATGCCCATCAATATTATCAGACAAGAGATATTTAACAACAGCAATATTAGGTTCAACTTTAACTTGCTCAAGAGGTGTATATGTTTTAGTATTGCTTTTATGAACCACAGTTGAAGCTTTAGCATGATCCTTTATCCTAACAGGGAAAGGTGGTTTCTCAACATAAGAAGTAGGAACAACATGATCAATATAAGTGATAGTCTTTTCTTCAACTTTAATAGGTGCAGCTACTTTTAATTCTATGGGAGGATGATATTTAAACCACTTCTCCTTGGGGAGATCAACATGATTCACAGAAAGAAGCTACTATCTCAGAGTCAAGTCCATATTTAGTGCTAAATTTATGAAAAATATCGGTATCCATAAAAGATTTAACACAATCATAACTAGGTGTCATACCTGACTCCTTACCATTGTCGAGGTCCCAATCTTCAGAGTTGCGTTTAATTCTTTCCAATAAATCCCATTTGAATTCAATAGTCTTCATCATAAAAGAGCCAGCACAAGAAGTATCAAGCATGGTGCGATTGTTACCAGAAAGTCGAGCATAATATTTTTGAATAATCATTTCTCTTGAGAGCTCATGATTGGGGCATGAATATAACATTGATTTAAGCCTCCCCCAAGCTTTAGCGATGCTTTATCCTTCGCGAGGCCAAAAGTTATATATATAATTGCGATCACGATGAACAAGATGCATAGGATAAAACTTCTGATGAAATTCCAATTTCAATCGTTTGTAATTCCAAGACCTCATATCACCACATAGCCTATACCATGTCGATGCATCTCCCCTCAAAGATAAGGGGGAGACCTTCTTCTTAACAACATCTCCGGGTACACCTGCAAGCTTAAATAATCCACAAACTTCATCCACATATATCAGATGTTCATCAGGATGTTATGTTCCATCTCCTAAAAAAGGATTAGCTAGCAGTTTTTCTATCATACCCACAGGAACTTCAAAGCAAGCATTTTTATTTTCATTTTCAGTAGGTTCAGTAGGTTGAGGAGCAACTCTTTGCTCTACTGGTCGGGGTGAAGATACCCCGAACAAGCCCCTCAGAGGATTACTCTCCATAGTAACAAGTGACAGTAAATTTCAGCACACTATATAAATTTTTCCTTACCAAATTCCACCTACCAAAGGCGCTTCACTCCCCGGCAACGGCGCCAGAAAAGTTTCTTGATGACCCACAAGTATAGGGGATCTATCGTAGTCCTTTCGATAAGTAAGAGTATCGAACCCAACGAGGAGCAGAAGGAAATGATAAGCGGTTTCCAGCAAGGTATTCTCTGCAAATACTGAAATAAGTGGTAACAGATAGTTTTGTGATAAGATAATTTGTAACGAGCAACAAGTAACAAAACTAAATAAAGTGCAGCAAGGTGGCGCTATACTTTTGTAGCAAAGGACAAGCCTGGACAAACTCTTATATGATGTAAAGCGCTCCTGAGGACACATGGGAATATCGTCAAGCTAGTTTTCATCACGTTCATATGATTCGCGTTTGGTACTTTGATAATTTGGTATGTGGGTGGACAGGTCCTTGGGTGCTGCCCTTACTTGGACAAGCATCCCACTTATGTTTAACCTCTATTGCAAGCATCCGCAACTACAACAAAAGTATTAAGGTAAACCTAACCATAGCATGAAACATATGGATCCAAATCAGCCCCTTACGAAGCAACGCATAAACTAGGGTTTAAGCTTCTGTCACTCTAGCAAACCATCATCTACTTATTACTTCCCAATGCCTTCCTCTAGGCCCAAATAATGGTGAAGTGTCATGTAGTCGACGTTCACATAACACCACTAGAGGAGAGACAACATACATCTCATCAAAATATCGAACGAATACAAAATTCACAAGACTACTAATAGCAAGACTTCTCCCATGTCCTCAGGAACAAAACTAACTACTCACAAAGCATAAACATGTTCATAATCAGAGGGGTATTAATATGCATATAGGATCTGAACATATGATCTTCCACCAATTAAACCAACTAGAATCAACTACAAGGAGTGATTAACACTACTAGCAACCTACTAGCACCAATCTCGGGCTTAGAGACAAGAATTGGATACAAGAGATGAACTAGGGTTTTGAGATGAGATGGTGCTGATGAAGATGTTGATGGAGATTGCCCTCTCCCGATGAGAGGAGCATTGATGATGACGATGGCGATGATTTCCCCCTCCGGGAGGGAAGTTTCCCCGGCAGAATAGCTCCGCCACGGCCCTAGATTGGTTCCGCCAAGGTTCCGCCTCGTGGCGGCGGAGTTCGTCCGAGAAGATGGCTTATGATTTTTTCCCAACGAAAGACTCCATATAGCAGAAGATGGCCACTGGAGGGCCACTAGGGGGCCCACGAGGTAGGGGGCGCGCCCAGGGGGTAGGGCGCGCCGCCCACCCTTGTGGGTAGAGTGTGGCCCCCCTAGTGAAGTTCTTGCTCTCAGTATTTTTTATATATTTGGAAAACATCTTCCGTGAAGTTTCAGGAATTTTGGAGTTGTGCAGAATAGGTCTCTAATATTTGCTCCTTTTCCAGCCCAGAATCCCAACTGCCGGCATTCTCCCTCTTTATGTAAACCTTGTAAAATAAGAGAGAATAGGCATAAGTATTGTGACATAATGTGTAATAACAGCCCATAATGCAATAAATATTGATATAAAAGCATGATGCAAAATGGACGTATCAAACTGCAGCTCAGAGACGGCTCGCAGCTGACGAGTGGCAGCAGTTGTGGAAGGCGAGGAGTAGCTCGGCTTGTGCGAGCTGCAGCAGAAGGATGCCGGCGAGGTACAATGGTGACTCAAGGCGCGGCGGGTCACTGCGGCGGCTTGGCACAGCTGTGAGGACGGCCCGAGGCCTGCTCCGGCTCAGGCAGTGCAGGATGGGTGCAGCAACAGAGGAGCGGCATGGCGGAGGACGCATGCGGGCGGCTCAAGGTCAGGCTGTGGCGGCTCAGAACCGGCAGGGCGCCCGGCGACTTGAATCCGGCGACTCAGTGAATGTGGGGCCGTGGCAGCTTACAGCAGCGTTGGCGGGCGGCTGGAGTGCAAGAGGCCAGCGGTGGCTCACAAACGACAAGCAGGGGCAGGAACGGCGGCTCATGGCAGAAACCAAGCAGCGGAAACGGCTCGGCCCAGCGCGGCTGTGGCGGCTTGGAGGCGCCCCGGCGAGCCCGCGGCGACGAGGTGGGAGACCGTGAAGTCAGACTTGTTAGCAGCAGATCGGCGACTTGAAACAGGTCTGGCTTGCGGCAAGGTTGCGGCGGCTCAAGGCGGAGCCAAGGTGAGGTGAGATGGCAATTTGCAAGTGAGACCGAGTACTTGGCGTCTCTCAGCAGTAGTTGGTCAGAGCCATGGGTGGAGAAGAGAGCTCGGGCGGCGTTTCAAGGTCATATAGGCCATAGGTGCTCAGGGCACTAGCGAGCTCGGGGCGACTTAGGCAAGCGGCTCAGCCATAAGATGGCGGCGGCTCAAGACCACGGTGGAGACAACCACGAGGCAGGGCTGGCTTGAGGCGCAGCAGCGCAGGTGAGAACTCGCAGGCACAGGCCACGAGGGTGGCTCAGAGCGAGGTCAAGAACTGGTGGCGGCGCGAGACGAGCCATGGCGCAGAGGCGGGGTGATTCCAACAAGGAGGAAGTGAGACCAGCGGCCTATGGCACGGCCAGCAAGGGCGACTCTCTACAGAGGCCCAACGGGACGGTGACTCACAGGCTGAGGTGTGCAAGAATTGCTGTCAGTGTCAAAACCGGTGGATCTCGGGTAGGGGGTCCCGAACTGTGCGTCTAAGGCGGATGGTAACAGGAGGCAGGGGACACGATGTTTTACCCAGGTTCGGGCCCTCTTGATGGAAGTAAAACCCTACGTCCTGCTTGTATTATTCTTGATGATAGGAGTATTACAAGAGTTGATCTACCACGAGATCGGAGAGGGTAAACCCTAGAAGCTATCCTATGGTATGATCGTATGTTGTCCTATGGATTAAAACCCTCCGGTTTATATAGACACCGGAGGGGGATTGGGTTACACAAGGTCGGTTACAAAGGAGGAGATACACATATCCGTACTTCCTAGCTTGCCTTCCACGCCAAGTAGAGTCCCATCCGGACATGAGACGAAGTCTTCAATCTTGTATCTTCATAGTCTAACAGTGCGGCCAAAGGATATAGTCCGGCTGTCCGGAGACCCCCTAATCCAGGACTCCCTCAGTAGCCCCTGAACCAGGCTTCAATGATGATGAGTCCGGCGCGCAGTATTGTCTTCGGCATTGCAAGGCGGGTTCCTCCTCTGAATACACCGCGGAAGAATTTGAATACAAGGATAGTGTCCGACCCTGCAAAATAAGTTCCACATACCACCGTAGAGAGAATAATATTTCCACAAATCTAATCTGCTGACACGTTTTGGCAACATGACATTACGCCATGGCCCGGTGATTATTCGAACCGTTTCCTTTAACTAGCCCCGCACATAATGCGAGGCAGTTTCTTGACATGTCTTGTCAAAGCAGAGATCGTGTCCCCCTTATTACGGGATTCTCATCAATACGGGTGTGGGTAACCCAACCGCGCCATCGATTATGGTGCTTGGGGGATAAGCGAGTTTTACCAGGCTAGTGGGGGAGCGTAGTTTCGGCCTCCCTTATAAAGGGACAAGGTTTAAACTTTTTCTACCCACGCCTTCTTCCTCCTTGCTCACCCATTCTTGCGCACTCGAGCTCCAATGCCCAAGTCCACATCCTTCCCCTCAACCTTCTCCAATCATGTCCGGAGCGGGAGGCAAATGAATGGCTTCCTCCGTTACGGAGGGATACATCAAGAAGCTGCGCGGAGCCGGATACTTAGCCGCGAATATCGCGCATCGGCTGCCCGCTGCGGGGCAGATCGTCCCTACTCCTGAACCTCACGAGAGGGTAGTTTTCCTCCACCACTTCCTCCGGGATCGGGGTTTCCCCTCCATCCATTCGTCCGTGGTCTCATGTTCTACTACGGGCTGGACTTTCATGATCTGGCCCCGAACTTCATCCTCAACATTTCGGCGTTCATCGTCGTGTGTGAGGCTTTCCTCCGCATCCGGCCCCACTTCGGCCTGTGGCTGAAGACCTTCAATATCAAGCCAAACGTGGTGGGAGGCTAACAAGCAGAATGCGGTGGAGGCATGGTGGGCAAGATGCCCAATGTTATATGGCTTGAATGCTCCTTCGTGGAGACCATAAAGGGGTGGCAATCGGCGTGGTTCTACATCATCGAGCCGCGTGACACCAACTGGGTAGCTGCCCCTGAGTTTCGATCCGAAATCCCCACGCGGCTCACCTCCTGGAGAGAGAAGGGCCTGTCCTGCGGTGCATTGGTGGAGCTGGACGGACTCCAGAAATGTATCCGGAATATGGCAGGCAAGAAGCTCAAGCTTGTCAACATAGTCCAGGTCATGCTCATCCGCCGGATCCTCCCATGTCAACAACGGGATTTCAACTTGTGGGAGTTCAACCCGGCCCAGCACCAGACTCTGAGAGATCTCTTCGACACGACGCACAAGGACGTCTAGAGGGTGTTGTTCAAGGGCGCCGAGCTCCCTCCCTCTCTCACCGAGGACCGTGGGCTAAGCGCGAAGAGCCCAGCGCATTCGGTGAGTTCTATACATCTGGTACGATATTAACCATGTGCGGGTTCTAAGCTCCATGCCTTTGACAAGACTGGGTGGAGACGTCGGGGCAGATTAACTGTTCGGCCCCTCTGCTCGAAGACACTACGGACGCTCTCCTGACGGAGATGCTGACTCTGGCTCCTTACAAGGTGCCGGAGAAGACCGAGAAGGCCAAGGGAACCCGAAAGAGTTCCCGACGCCAGGTGCTATCGGACTCATCGTCCGAGAACTCCGCGACGCACTCCTCCCTCGAAGACGAGGAGGAAGATGAAGATGCTCCCCCACCAGTCGGGGGAGACAAGGAAAGGAAGGCCGCCCCAACCAGGGGGGCGAAAGGTCCAAGAAGGGAAGGACTCTCCTTCCGGACTACTCCACCACCGCCGCCGAAGGCGAAGACGAGTGGCTGCTCAGGGCCAAGCCCCTGGCAAAGTCATAAGTATTCGGATACCAAAATAACTCATAGCATACCTTTGTCGCACTGCTTCTCCTAATCGCTGAATTATGATTATGCAGACTGCCATGAGACCGTATCGATGTATCTTCAGACGGCTCCCTGGGCTCGTCGGATATGGATAGCGATCCACTTCCGACCGCCACCTCCCCTTACCCTACAGACAATGCCGATGTATTATCTCAAGAGGCACCGGGTCGAGGGGAGATAGTCCCGGAGGCGCCTCAAGGCGACCTTCCGGATTCCGGGAGCGGAGGGAGCAAAGCTCCCGAGGGCTCCGAGTTCGGCCCTCAGTCGAACACCGCGCTGGAACCTCCAGTGGTTCCGGACTCAGGCAGGCAGCCTCCTTCCAAAAGGGACAAGACGCCTGTGCCGGTGACCTCTGTCCATCCAGAGGCACCGGACAGTCTGCTGGGAGCGCTTCGCAGTGCTTCCATCAACGAAGAGCACCGTGCTATTATGAGTGCGGTGGTCCAGAAGGTTCAGTCCGCCAAGAGCGTACTGACTGAAGCCTGTGCCAGCCTTCTAATAGGCTTTGAGGTAGGTTTTTGAAATATAGGAAAAATATTACCGCATAGACAGTAGCCCCTGATGCTCTGTTTGGTGTTCACAAAGAAAAGCCGAACAGAGGATCAAACAATATCACAGTAGTCTAATATAAGTATGTCTATATGTGTATGCAGGCTTCGTTGCTGGCCTCTGCCGCACTGACTGCGGAGGTCACCACACTGAAGCATGACCTTAAAGGGTCCAAGGACGAGCTCGGCCTTGCCAAGAGGCAGCTCGAGGAGAACAAAGGTAAGTAGTACCTAGTCGATGGATATATATAAAAACAATGCGATTGCAAAATGATAGGATCATCGTAAATTTGCTAGGGGCCACGACCGAGGTGGCGACCCTGAAGCAAGCGCTATCTGAGGCCGAAAACAAAGCGGCCAAGGAGCGCACCGAGCGGGAAAGGCAGGAGGCTCGAGTGGGCGAGGTGCAGCAAGAGCTCCACGCTCTCATGACGAAACACGAGGCGTTGGAGCTTGACTTGAAGACGCGAGAGTCCGAGCTTGCCGCGGCCCTCGAGAGCGCAAAGAATGCCAAGGCCGAAGCCCAAAAGGCCCTCCAAGATATTGATGCGATGAAGAAGATAGCGGCGGGTATGGCATTCTATATGCAAAGCAAGCATGTGAAAGTAAATTACTTGTTACTTACCCGAATCCGGAGCTCTCCAGGAGCATTCGCATATTTGCCCTGCAGCGTGTCGGATGCCGCACAGTTTTACCAGGCCGAGGAGGGAAGCTCAACGGAGAAGTTGTTCTGGTCTCAGTATACTGGGACCAAACACCTGATGCCTCTGAGCGACCAGCTGAAGCAATTGGTCGAGCTACGCAAGGCGGCCGAACAGGCCATGAAGGGCTTTATAGTCCGGATATGGCCTGGCGACGCCCTTCCCAACAGCTACTTCGGCCTGGTGAGGCAGCTTGTGGATGCCTTCCCACGGCTGGAAGTCATCAAGCAGTCCGTCTGCATCGAAGGTGCACGCTGGGCTTTCGCCCGTGTGAAGGTGCAATGGGCCAAGATGGACGCCGTGAAGCTGGTGAAGGAAGGGCCGCCGCAGGGCAAGGAGCATCGCCACCCGGAGATGTACTATGAGGGTGTCCTGAAGGGTGCCCGTCTCGTAGCGGACGAATGTACGAAAGATGTAACATTTGAGTAAACTTGCTCATGTGATCCTGTATTATGAAAACTTGTTCATATGCGTTATGCAACGCTTGTCTGAATTTAAAATATTACCTTCTGTTCGGCTATTTATCAAATCTGAGAGATGGCTAGTCGTCGGCTTCTGCCCCCACGCCACGAGTATTGGGGTCTTCGGGATAAACCTGAGCACTCTTGTTCCCATTGTTGGGTCCTTCGAGGGAGGTGCTCAGCACAACGAACAAGGCAATCAGACCATAATGCGTTATCACTCTCACTTAGCCATAGAATTCTATAATTTTAAATTTTGGCGAAGCCCCTAGTATCCGAAAGGCCGAATTCGGGGCGCGATACACGCCTTAAGCTAGATAGGGCCAACTCCTCGCTCTAAGCGGCATAAGTCTTTAGGGAGTCGAAACCTCTCGAACAGCGACCAGTCTCTCGCCTTATCATGACTGTCAGTTTTAGCTTTCTCTACTGAGGTGCTTAGCCCAGCAGAACCGGGGCACAATCGCAGTAGTTCTCCCAATGCTACCTTAGCCGATATAGCGGAGCGTAAGGTACCAAAACATGGGAGTCGGGCAAACCCAACTATTGACCCAAGACATGATTCGGAGCTGATGCATATAATGCTATAAGTTCGGGGTGCCGCACTGTCAAAAGTGTTCGGACTTCTTACGCTGTATTATGGGCTATGCTTAAGCCCCTAGCATATTGGCCGTACCAGAGTGTACGGGTGCTAGATGTCGTGAATGAACATATATATATATATATATATATATATATATAAAGGAGGAATGCAATAATAATCTTAATGCTATGCATTGCTTATTCAAAAAGGTGCGTTAAAGCAGAATGATACAAGTAGTGCGATAAGACAAAAGTAGGACTGTTTGACATGTCCCTTCCAAGGGCAAGCTGAGGAATAGTATTAAAGCAAATATTTCACTCGTTATCGTAATCCACCTAGGAGTTCCGTGGTGTGACGTAGCTTTCTACCTCCTTGGTTGCTGCATCATGTGTTCGGCAATCATGCTGCCGGACAGGGTTTCCAGAGATTAAAGTCCTGAAAGAGAAAAAATAACAAAGCGGGAAGCCCCTAGTGCGGTTTAAGCCGTGACTTGGAGTGTTCTGTAGTCATGCCCCCCTCCCCGCTTGTGCCCATGGTACTTTTAATGTGTAATTATGTACGTGTGGCACAGATTTCGCTGTTTGGCTGGGACCGGGGTGGGGGCCGCATTGCTATGCGAGCTCGGAACGTGCCAGGCAGTCCAGTTGCCGATTACTTCGGGCGCGCTTGAAGTTGTCCGGGTCCTTAATCGCCGAACTAGTGGATTGCCTTAAGAGGCTGCTTTGTGCTTCTGTTGCGAGGGTCGCAGTGTGCTCCTCCGTTCGGAGAGAGCGCTCTGTGTTTCCATTGACTGTGATGACCCCCCGAGGTCCTAGCATCTTGAGCTTGAGATATGCATAATGTGGTACCGCATTGAATCTTGCAAATGCGGTTTGCCCGAGTAGTGCGTCGTAGCCACTGCAGAACGGGACTATGTCGAAGATTAACTCTTCGCTTCGGAAGTTATCCGGGGATCCGAAGACCACTTCCAGTGTGACTGAGCCTGTGTAATGGGCCTCTACACCTGGTATGACACCTTTAAAGGTCGTTTTTGTGGGTTTGATCCTTGAGGGGTCTATACCCATTTTGCGCACTATGTCCTGATAAAGCAGGTTCAGGTTGCTGCCGCCATCCATAAGGACTCTAGTGAGGTGAAATCCGTCGATGATTGGGTCTAGGACCAGTGCGGCGAATCCGCCATGACGGATACTAGTGGGGTGGTCCCTGCGATCGAAGGTGATCAGACAGGAGGACCATGGGTTGAACTTTGGGGCGACTGGCTCCAACGCATATACGTCCCTGAGCGCACGCTTCCGCTCCCTCTTGGGGATGTGGGTTGCGTATATATGTTCACCGTCCACACTTGTGGGGGGAACCTCTTTCTGTCCTCCGGTGTTCGGCTACCGGGGCTCCTCCTCGTCATCGCTATGTGACGCCTTATCATTGTTTTCGGCGCTTAACTTGTCGGCCTGCTTGAACACCCAACAATCCCTGTTGGTGTGGTTGGCTGGTTTGTTGGGGTGCCGTGTATTTTGCATGAGCGATCAAGTATACGGTCCAAACTGGACGGGCCTGGAGTGCTTCTTTTCAATGGCTTTTTCCGCTGACCTGGTTTAGAGCCTTTGAATCCGGCATTGACTGTCGTATCCTCGGTATTGTCGTTGTTAATGCGGCACTTATGTTTGTTGCGATGTGACCTGCCATTGCCGTCCTTGGTATCCGAAGTACCATGGTTCTTTTATATGTTATTACTGCGAGCCAGCCAGATGTCTTCTCCCGCACAAAAGCAGGTCATGAGTGTCGTGAGGGCTGCCATAGATTTCGGATTTACCTGACCAAGGTGCCGGGCTAGCCACTCGTCGCGGATGTTGTGCTTGAAAGCTGTTAGGGCCTCTGCATCCGGACAGTCGACGATTTGATTTTTCTTTGTTAGGAACCGTGTCCAGAATTGCCTAGCCGATTCCTCTGGCTGCTGAATTATGTGGCTCAAGTCATCGGCATCTGGTGGTCGCACATAAGTGCCCTGAAAGTTGTCGAGGAATGCGGCTTCCAGATCTTCCCAACAGCCAATGGAATCTGCTGGCAAGCTGTTGAGCCAATGCCGAGCTGGTCCTTTGAGTTTTAGTGGGAGGTATTTGATGGCGTGTAGGTCATCACCGCGGGCCATGTGGATGTGCAGGAGGAAATCCTCGATCCATACTACAGGATCTGTTGTGCCGTTGTACGATTCAATATTTACAGGTTTGAAACCCTATGGGATTTGCTGATCCATTACTTCGTCTGTGAAGCATAGGGGGTGTGCGGTGCTTCTGTACTGGGCTATGTCGCGACGCAACTCAAATGAGTCTTGCCCGCTGTGTTCGGCCCGGCCGGACTAACTTTTACTGTATCCGGCATGACGATTATCGTCTCACATGGTGGTGCACCCTCGTGATCCGTAGATCGATCTTGCATGTTTTGCTTTGTCCTCCAATACGTCTTGCAGGTCTGGCGTATTTCCCCATGCCTTTTTATTTAAATGGTGTCGGGGTGTGGGCTGAGCTTTTGGCTAGAATATTTCTCTATTGCGGCCATGAGGTGGCCGATCAGCCGCGTCATACGCCGGGGATGTAGGTTTTGGTGCTTCATCCTCCAGTCGGGGTAGCAACCTGCACTTTGGGTAACTCTTGGAGGGGCGTTCGAGTTTATATTCCTCGGTTGCCAGGACTTTAGTACATCTGTCAGCTAGCAAATCTTGATCAGCTTAAAGCTGCTGCTTCTTTTTCTTGAGGCTATTTGTCGTGGCTATAAGCCGGCGCTTGAAGCGCTCTTGTTCGACGGGATCCTCTGGCACGACAAATTCGTCCTCGTCGAGGCTTGCCTCATCTTCGGAGGGAGGCATGTAATTATCATCCTCCGCTTCTTCATCCTCCTGCTCTAAATCTTGCTGGAGGGGATTGTTGTTGTCTTCGGCACTGTCCGGAGTGATATTATCTCCGGTGCCGGTATCACCACTTTTGCCTTGGCGGGACTTAAAGCGGCACCGCTGACGCCGGCGCTTGGGTTGCTTTTTGGAGGGGTCATCCTCTGTTGTTTCATCGTCATTGCCTTGTTTGGGTGTATCCACCATGTATATATCGTATGATGAGGTGGCTGTCCAGTGTCCTATGGGGAATGGTTCCTCTTCATCTCCCGCATCATCATCCATGCCGTCGATGTCTTCGGAGTCGAAGTTGAGCATGTCGGTTAAATCGTCGACAGTGGCTACTAAGTGGGTGGTGGGTGGGCGGCGAATTTCTTCATCATCTGCATCCCAATCCTGCCGGACGTTGTTCGGCTAGGCCTCTCCTGACAAGGAGAGAGACCTTAATGAGTTCAGTATGTCGCCAAAGGGCGAGTGCTGAAAAATATCCACAGAGGTAAACTCCATGATCGGTGCCCAATCGGATTCGATAGGAACGGGCGCAGGAGGTTCAGAGTCCGTGGCTGGAGAAGGATCCGGCAATTTGGCAACATGGCTCCCGTGAAGGGTAAGGTCGATATTCGGCTCGATCGCCGCTGAGGATACGGCCTTCGTGACGGGGTCCATCCACCAGTCCATGGATGGCGCAACTGGTGCGATCTCTTGAATACGGTCCGATGGTAGAGCTAAATCGTACTCATCGTGACCGCGTGACGCACAAGGAAGGGGCTCAAATCCGTCGAACATCAAGTCTCCGCGGATATCGGCCGTGTAGTTTAAGCTTCCAAACCTGACCTGGTGGCCAGGGGCGCAACTTTCGATCTGCTCCAGATTGCCAAGCGAATTGGCACGCAATGCGAAGCCGCCGAACACAAAGATCTGTCCGGGGAGAAAAGTCTCACCCTGGACTGCATCGCTATCGATGATCGTAGGAGCCATCAAGCCTAACGGCAACGACACAGAGCAACTCTCAATGAAAGCACCATTTTTTGTGTCAAAACCAGCGGATCTAGGGTAGGGGGTCCCGAACTGTGCGTCTAAGGCGGATGGTAACATGAGGCAGGGGACACGATGTTTTACCCAGGTTCGGGCCCTCTTGATGGAGGTAAAACCCTACGTCCTGCTTGATTTATTCTTCATGATATGAGTATTACAAGAGTTGATCTACCACGAGATAGGAGAGGCTAAACCCTAGAAGCTAGCCTATGGTATGATCGTATGTTGTCCTACGGACTAAAACCCTCCGGTTTATATAGACACCGGAGGGGGCTAGGGTTACACAAGGTCGGTTACAGAGGAGGAGATACACATACACTACTAGGAAAAGGCCTACTAATGGCGCACCAGTTTAGCCTACTAATGGCGCATCACTGGTGCGCCATTAGTATCACGCCACTAGTATTTATTACTAATGGCGCACCACTGGTGCGCCATTAGTATCTGGTATACTAATGGCGCACCACCCAGTGCGCCATTAGTATATAACACCATGCGCCATTAGTATGCCTCCCAGGGGCCATATTTAACCATGTGCTTTGGCACACTAATGGCGCACTGCGGATGGATGCGCCATTAGTATACTTGGCATACTAATGGCGCACTGTTTGGTGATGCGCCATTAGTATACTTTGGCATACTAATGGCGCACTCTGTAGTGATGCGCCATTAGTATGAATATTAGGTTTTATTTGTTTTTACTTTTCTAATTTTTGCACAGGTTACAAAATATATTATTTGACAGAATATAGACAGTAGCACACAGCAACAGCAAATTCATCGAATACAATAGAAGATTAGTCTCCGAATACAATTCATCATATTAGTCTCCGAATTCAAAAGACCAAACAAAGATAGAACATTACAAGTCTCGAGACCGCGAGTAGCGAGTTTGTCGGAAGTAATACTAATCCTAACAAGTCCTACTAATCATCATCATACAACTTCTACTCGTTATTAATAACAAGTCATACGATCATCATCTTGATAGTCATCGAACCAACCCTACTTAATTGTTCTTAGCACATGATCATCAGTATTAGGCAGGACATAAATACCCTATTTAAGCTAAAATAGCATAAAACAATATAGACCCTGACTCTCCATTATGGAGAATGGAGAACATCTTGTCTCCAATTCTTGCGCTTCGCTTCCTTTTGCTTCCAAGAACCTCCTTAAGACTGTCCATACATTTTTTCCATCCTTTGATTTTCATGTCTCCACTTCTTTTAGAAATCTCGTATGGACAGTTGAGATTCGTAGGATGACCTGGCTGTATGTTCAAAACATTAAGACTACCTTTCTTATACAGCAAATGAGGCACACAATTCTCTGGGATTATCTGTTGAAAAACATAGTAATAACTTCATAGTTAGCAATGATGTACTCGTTTTAGAAGTATGCAAAAGATGCATGAATGTCGTAATAGTAAAAACTAGCAGTGTGACCCGCGCAATTGCGCGGCTAGATCTAGTACATGTTTTGATATTGAGTTGATTCTCTAGAAGATATTTGGTTATATGAAAAAAATATGACCGGCATATATACTTAATGGAAACACTACCACGATTTGGTAAACATTTATTTGTACTAATCATATTGTGGTGTGGGTATAAGACTGTCAATAGAAGACCAATGGTATTAAGGCTTTGGGCTCATGTGTAAAGCATGTACTTTCGACTTTATCTTAGTCTTCTTGTATTGCACAGTTCATTGTGTTTTGAATTCTATATTCCCACTAAAAAATTTAGGGAATCATTTTACTAAGGTAAAATAAATGCTGTCGGACTTAAGGTTAGTTGATGTCTTTATCCAGCCGCCTTCTGATTTGCTAGATGGCGATCGTGTTTTCCCTCGATGCAATGTCATTTCCTCCAAATGGTTCCAAGAAATCTCATCTCACACTATATGTCTTTAGCAAAATATAAATACTCTCTCTCCCTCCTTCCTTGTTCGATCTCTCTGTCTCGCCATATTACTTTTCCCATGTGCATCTCTTGTATTCTGTGTTAGAATATTTGTTCTTAGCACAAATAAAATGGCATGTCATATAATTGACAGGGTTTGTTATAACTTCTTTTTTGCTATAACATCTTCTTAGCTACTCTCTTCATAACTTATTTTCATTATTGTGTGCACATGTTTTGTCTATTTCACTTACCCACATAGATAGTCATCATTAGGAAGTGTTCCTAGCTTATTTGTGTGGAGGATTGGACATATATGTTAATTGCATGGCTTTATCTAAAGTAGTTTCTAAACTTATCTGATGTACATGAAAAGCATGGCAGGATTATCATACAATTGTACGTAATCCTTAGTGTACCTTATTTTTTCTGCCTTATAATTTCAGTGTCTGATCTATGACAGCTTTGTATAATATGACATGTTTAGATGCTTACCACATTCCCAACTTACTCTAATATTCTTCTTTTGTATACCTGGTATTTATTAGTGTCAGACTTACGTCTTGTCCGCCTTATAGTTTTAGTGTCTGAGTTACGCCATTTGATTTGTACAGTATCATGTGTTCAGATGCTTACATGCATTCTCTACTTGCTATAATATTATGTGTCGCAATGTCACTTGACCATGGCATTTTCTTTTGGCCGCCTTATAATTTTAAGTGTCTGACTTACGCAGTTTGATTTGTACAGTATAATGCGTTTAGATGCTAACAGATTCTCAACTTACTCCAATATTTCATGTTGCATTGCCACATGGCCATCTAAATATACTATTTGTATATATTGATCAAAATTTGTAATTCAGCACAGATTGTTTGTATTATCTTTTCCATCTTGTTATTCATTGCCTTTTCTTATACCAAATTATATCCTTTTGTCTGAGAAATAAATTTATTTTTAAGTCAATATATCATTAGTATATTTTTTTGCAATTTCGCTATTTATGAAAAGGCTACTTTGCTATCAAAATTACTTATTATTTGAATTTCGTATATAAAATATGGATGTACTATTTTTCCATGTGGATATGGACAAAATAAAATATATTTATTTCCACCTATGTATATATTATTTTAGCTTAAATTAACGAATATGGAGGTTTTATGAAAAGGCTACTTTGCTATCAATTTTTTTTATTATTTTGAATTTCATCTATAAAGTACGGATGTATTATTTTTGCAAGTGAACAATTCTCGAGCGAGCGGAGCTGAAAACGAAGACGAACAATTTTGCCAAAAATGCGGGGTAGAATTTGTGAATTCTCGCTTACGAAGATATCAAATGGGATACATCAAACTCGCATGTCCCGTGACTCATGTGTGGTATTTAAAAGGTCTTCCTAGTTATATCGCGAATCCTTTAGATAAACCTCTTTAGAAGTTGGAGGGAAAAATACTTATTTCCACATATGTATATATTATTTTAGCCAAAAGGAACGATTGTGGAGGTTTGTATGTCTACGATTTAGTTGGACGTAGATATGTATTTTTTATGTGTCCGGCACGTTTAAGTTTTTTTTTCCTGTTTTGATAGCGCCTTCCGGTGTTTAAATACGGATGTATTATTTTTCCATTTGAATATGGACAAAATAAAATATACTTATTTCCACCTATCTATATATTATTTTAGCTTAAATGAACCAATATGGATATTTTATGAAACGGCTACTTTGCTATCGAAATTATTTATTACTTTTAATTTCATCCATAAAACACGGATGTATTATTTTTCCATGTGAATGTGGATAAAATAAATATACTTATTTCCACCTATGTATATACTTATTTTAGCTTAAAAAAACAAAAATGGAGGTTTGAATGTCTATGATTGGTTGGACGTTGTCATGTATCTTCCATATGTCTGGCACATTTAAGATTTTTTTTCTACTTTGTCATGTATCCAGCATTTTGTCATGGCTACAATAGCACGTCTTCATGTCGTCTTTTAAAATTAAATACACATGCTGCTTGGCATTCTATGCATGCAAACATATGGTCCAGCGTTATTTTTTTAGGGACCAGCGTTCTTCTTGTGTTGTTTTTTTACGTGTTCTTGTTGTGTTGTATATGTACGTACATGTCCTGGGAGCTCACGACTCTGTTTTTTTTTCGGCAGTCCAAGGAGGACACGTCTCCATGTATTGCCGTGGAGGCCAGAGGTTGACTACGTACGTGTCCTGGGAAGACCCGTCTCCGTGTATGGCCGAAGATGACTTTTTTTCCCAATCTGTAACATGTCCTTTATTTCCATGTACAGAAGACACATCTAAACATGTATGTGTCTTATTCATCATAGATGCATGGCGTGACAGACTTTGTATGTGCAACACAATATATGTTTGTACAAACTATTTCTATGTCACGTTGTATTTTTAAATCTCAGCCGTTAAAATCTAAAAGTTTACTGTCGAGATAATTTAATCTGTGTGGATGAACGTGGTGGCTTGTTTGACTCCAATTTTTGCAACCAAAATGGATTACGCTCTCAAAATTATATAGATTTACTTCAAAGTCCACATCGTGATGAGTCCTTAGGTGAATTTTTTTTGTTTCAAAAATTTCATGGTCTTCAAAATCCATCCTCTCCAAGACATAGCGTCTTGCATGGCATGGGATAAGCTATACTCGAATTGTAAAAGATGAAAATTACACGTTGAAATAGTTGAAGTCATGCTTAATTATGAAAATAACACTTGTCGTCGTTGTGTACCGTTTCAACTTCGAAGGTCTTCTCGAGCTTAATGCTGAAGCGCCGATCATCGTCCAGGTGAGGCATGTCGCACAGACCTCGATCGTCGTGGCACCAGTCGCACTCCCCCGGGAGAATTTCGTCGTCCGAGGATGACATATCCTACGTTCATAATTCAAAACTACATCATTTAGGGTTTGTCGACACCGAGGCATCCTAAAAGCTAAGCTTTTATCATTTAGGGTTTGTCGACGCCGAGGCACCGTAAGAGCCTAAGCTATCATCATTTAGGTTCTTATCGACACTGAGGCACCCTAAAAGCCAAGGTTTTATCATTTAGGGTTGGTCGACGCCGAGGCACCCTAAAAGCCTAAGTTTTCATCATTTAGGTTCTTATCGACACCGAGGCACCCTAAAACCTATAGTTTAATGCAGCAAGAATAAAGGGGCAGTTGATCCTACTTAATTAAGTACTAAGATACCCCGGCCCATGCATTAGTCGCAAGTACCCCATATGTCCTATTTTAGCAAAGTCATGCTAAAATTCACGGAAAATTCCAGCATGACCTTTGCTGAAAATAGGACACATGGAGTACCCGAATTTGCTGGAACGGAAGTTAATCGACATTCCGACAAACTCAAGGGCCTCTCGGGGTACCTGCAAATTCATCACGACACAATTGTCGGAGACAAAACCCAGCAAACTAGCAAGATGATCATCATCTTTGCAAGTCATTACTTG
Organism: Triticum dicoccoides; assembly: GCF_002162155.2. Lineage (NCBI taxonomy): Eukaryota > Viridiplantae > Streptophyta > Magnoliopsida > Poales > Poaceae > Triticum > Triticum dicoccoides. The sequence continues at coordinate 57,010,707 of NC_041380.1, read as the reverse complement.
TCAAACGCAGAAGTGCATAACACAAGCTCATCGACATAGACCAAGATGATCATCAATTTTGAATCAATAGACATACTTCTCAAAAGAGGCATGATCAAATTCTGGTGCCCTTGACTTACTAGTATTTATCTCTTATGACTGATGAATGTGCATTGAGTCCAGAAGCAAAGACTCTACAGTGAAATGAAAAAAACCTTGGAAATATATTTATGATAACTCTAAATGGATCAGAAGGTGCAGATGCACTTATAAAAAAAGGTATGCATTTGCAGCAGCTTTGTTCTGATTATGACACCATTCTGTTAAGAAGGCAAAATAACATTATCATCCCAATTCATGGTTGAAGTTGAAGACCCTAAGCTTTAAAATGCCAAGTCTCACTTATGCATGTTAACTTATTTACCAGTTCAGAACTATCACCAGAAAATAGTAAATCCACATTGACCACATAATATTATTTTGCAACCACTCAGTTTGTCCTTGACTGGGACACTTGAAGCACAAAACAACTAATGCAGAGCTAGGTCTACTTTGGTTCTGACGGATCACATCCTGATGCATATGTGGGGTTTTTTACTTAGAAAATACAAAACTTCTATTATTGTTTTTATTTTTAACCAGAGCCTAACCACCTGGTGCATATTGTTTTTATTTTTAACCAGAGCCTAACCATAGCCTAACATCCTGGTGCATATGTGGTGCACTTAGTAACAAGGTATATTCCATGATTCATAATTTTATAGGAGACTAATAGTAGAAATTTGATTGGGAGTGCTCCATTTCACTAGCGGCCCATTTCACTCACTTTTGCAAAGCATCAGGGCACCAAAGTGTCCATAGGCAGCAACAACTCTACCCCGGTTTCAGCTAAAGACAAGGCGAGCATGGCTAATCCAGCTACAATACACGAAGCTACAGAGAGTAGCTACCCAATGATGCCCGCGTTCATGAGTGCCATGCCGATCTTGACGACAAGCTAAAGAAAGGCCAAGGAAACCAAATCCCCAAAAAATGTTTGCCCTCGATCAAGGCATGATCCATCCTTCCTAACCATCACTGTCAATCTAGCTACTAGCTCTAGGTGGCCCTAGGGTTTGCAGGGGAGGGGCTGGAGGAGAAGGGAGGAATCACCTGGGGGAGGGGATGGAGGAATGGAGGAAGACGTCGGGGGTGCGGACGCGGGCGGAGGGGCTTGGGCGGGAGGACGTCGAGTGCGCGGGCACGGGCGGAGGGGGGATGGTGAGGGAGGCGGCGCTCGGCTCGGCGTCGCGTGGCCTGGCTGAGCTGAGGTAGAGGCGGTCGTCGTCTC
>NC_041380.1:57003178-57008974 GCF_002162155.2 Triticum dicoccoides | reverse complement strand
GGGGGTGGAGTCCGGCGAGGGTCTGGGCGGCGGCGTCGGGGCAACGCGCGGGTGGATCTGGCGAGGGAGAGGGACGAAGGGGATCTGGTGAGAGGGAGAGGGAGGAATTAGCTAGGGGGGAAGCGTACTAATGGCGCACCCGTGGTCGGTGCGCCATTAGTAAATTTTTTTACATAGCAATGGCGCACCAGGCATAGGTGCGCCATTAGTAATCTTTTTTTTATAAATAGCAATAGCGCACCAGGCAGAGCTGTGCCATTAATAATATTTTTTTTAAATAGCAATGGCGCACCAGCCAGCGGTGCGCCATAAGTAATTTATTTTTATTTTTTGTTGCATGTAATAATTTTTTAGAAAATGAATATGAATATGAAACAGTAATATTTTTTCATATTCATATTACTTATTCCAACCAGAGGTGCGCCATTAATAGTCTACACTTTTTTATTATTATTAATGGCGCCAGCGGTGGGTCGGCAGCGGCGGTGGAGCTAGCGTGGGAGGGTGCGTGTGGGATCGAGATCGAGATGGAGGGGGATAGCGATCGAGATGAAGGGGCATCGAGATCGAGATGGAGGGGGATAGCGATCGAGATGGAGGGGGGTCGAGATCGAGTGTCCTCATGAATATTCAATATTTTATCATATTGAATATGAAAAAATATCATCAAATTTGGAAAAATATTCATGAATTCAAAAAGTGCCATGAAATTTAAAAATATTCATAATATCAAAAAGTGCCCATGAAATACAACCGAGAAATGAAGACTACGATTTAAATACAGTCGATCTTAGCTAGCTATCTGTTCATAATCTTCTTGTCCTTGTTTTTCGCAAATGGAGTTCTTCTATGGAACGGGCGTCCTTTAGGTAGGGTGGTCCTGCTTCTTCTTGTGGTGTATGCTGCTACTACTTCATCGTCGTCGTCATGTTCGATCTTCGGGTCACCGTACGTGACCCAGTCATGCTCATTGGCTACTCCATCCATTCCGATGATCTTCCTTTTGCCTCTCCTCACGACAACACGACTGGGCTTTGACGGGTCGGTAATGAAGAAGCATTGGTCCACTTGGGAAGCCAGTACCCATGGCTCATTTTTTGCGGTGACGTTTGCGCCCACGGTCTTGGATTTGGCTTCGGGTATAACCATGGTGGTGAAATACCGGTCTTCTTTTAGGACGCTCTTGGCCCATCGGACACGGAACATCAGGACCTTCTCTCCAACGTAGCTCAGCTCCCAGATCTCCTCGATCCTTCCGTAGTATCTGTCCTTGTCGTTACCGGTGTAGGATTCCATCGTTACCCCGGAGTTCTGATAACCATCGCTCTTCATGTCCTTGTCCTCGGTGTAGAATGTGTAGCCGTTGATATCGTACGCCTCATAGGTCATCAGGTTGTGCTCGGCGCCCTGTGACAAGGCGAATATGAGTTGTTCTTCCGCGGAAGAATCCTCATGTAAAGGGTACGACAGAAGCTTCTGCTTGAACCAACGCGTAAAACATGAGTTGTGCCCTTTGATTTATCCCCGTCCGTCCTCTGTTGGCCTCGGTCATTGTACGTCTTCTCGATAAAGGTTTTGTGCTCTACCACCCAAGGATCGACCACATCTATGTGTTGTAGCGCGACTAGGTTTGCTCTTTCAAAGTCGGCGAGTCGACCCTCAAAGTCGACATGCATTTTGCGGCGACCCTCACGGTGACCCCATCCAGCGAGCCTGCCGAGGTGCCTGTTGACGGCCAGACCAACGGGGTTCTCGATGCCTAGATAATTCGTGCAGTAGGAGATGCAATCTTCGGTCAGAAAGCCCCTGGCTATCCTACCCTCTGGATGTGACATGTTGCAAACGTATCCTTTGATGACACCATTCATCCTTTCGAACGTCATCATGCTGTGCAGGAACGTCGGCCCGAGTTGGATGATATCCTACACGATATGGACCAGCAGATGCACCATAACGTCGAAGAATGCGGGCGGGAAGTACATATCAAGCTCGCATAGTATCACCACGATCTCTTCCTGTAGCCTTATGAGTTGCCTCACGCTAACCGACTTCCGAGAGATGACGTCAAAAAAGTTGCATAGGCCAAATAGCATTTCACGGACGTGCACATCCATGATCCCACGGATTGCAACTGGAAGTATCTGCGTCATCAGCACGTGACAGTCGTGAGACTTCATCCCGCTGAACTTCTGCTTCACCGGGTCTAGGTATCTGCTTATCTTCCCCGCATAACTGTAAGCAAGTTTTACTCCTATGAGGCAGCTGAAAAACTGCTCGATCTCCTCCTGACTTAGAGTGAAGCACGTAGGAGGGTAGTCATTTCCGGTCTTCTTGGCCTTTTTGCCTTTGCGACGACTTTCTGTGTCCTGCTTCGCCTCATCATCATCATTAGCGTGAAGCTCCTGCCTGATGCCCATTGATTTCAAGTCTGCCCTTGCTTTCGGCCCACCTTTGGTCCTCTCTGGCATGTTGAGCAGGGTACCAAGCAGACTCTCGCACACGTTCTTCGTGATATGCATGGCATCAAGGCTGTGAGGCTCACAGTGGATCTTCCAGTACGGCAAGTCCCACAAAACAGACCTCGTTTTCCATACCTTCAGTAGCGGCTCTGGCGCCTTTCGCTTCTTTCCCGGCTCTGGCGCCTTTTGCTTCTTTCCCGGCATGGGCAATCTTTCCAATTTTTCAACAGCCCATCTATTTCCTTGCCGCCCCTCGTATGCGGGCGTCTTCGGAGTTCGGTTTCACCATCGAACAGATCCTTGCGTTTCCTCCATGGGTCATCGTTGCGAAGCCACCTTCGATGTCCCATGAACACGGTTTTCGAAGACCCGGGATCTCTATCTAGCTGGCGATACGTTGTGTCATCCATGCACCTGACGCATCCAGAAAATCCGTGGACCACCTGCCCCGCGAGATATCCGTAACCGAGATAGTCGTGCACCGTCATGAGCAGTGCGGCTCTCATAGGGAAATATTCTTTCTCTGCGGCGTCCCACATATTGGCTGGCGTTTTCCACAGTGTGTCTAGATCCCCTTTCAGCAGCCCCAGATACAGATTGATGTCGTTCCCTGGTTGTTTCGGCCCTTCAATTAGCATACTCATGTGAATATACTTCCTCTACATGCACAACCAGGGGGAAGGTTGTACATCCACACAAACACAGGCCAAGTGCTATGTGTGCTTCTCTGGCTGCCAAACGGATTGACTCCATCGGTGCTCACGCCCAACATGATGTTCCTTGGATCCTTCCCAAATTCTGGGTGTTCGAAGTTCAACGCTTACCACTGGCTCCCATCCTTAGGGTGACTCAGCATCTTGTCCTTTTTATTTATCTCCGAATCATTTGCGTCATCTTCTCGCTTCTTATCCTCCCTATCCGCGTGCCAACGCAGGAGCTTTGCTACCTTAGGGTCCACGAAATACCGCTGCAGATGAGGAGTGATCGGAAAGTACCACACCTCTTTTCGAGGAGCTTTCTTCCTCTTCTTGTATCGGGTGACGCCGCACACTGGACATATGGTAGACTCCACGTGCTCGCCCCGATAAATGATGCAATTGTTCATGCACACATGGTATTTCACGTGCGGTAAATCCAGAGGACACACGAATTTCTTTGCCTCCTCGAAACTGGTCGGGCACTTATTCCCCTTGGGAAGACGTTCGTGCCAGAATGACATGTTCTCGTAGAAGCATGTGTCGTTCATTTTGTGTTTTACCTTCATCTCCAAAGCCATGAGCGTTACTTTCAGGCGGGTATCCTCAGGTCTGCATCCTTCATACAATGGAGTAACCGCGTCTATCTCCAGTTGATCTAGCTTGGCTTTCTCTCGGGCAGCAGCTCTTGCGTTATCCGTCTGCTTGAGAAGCAGCTCTTGAATATGAGGGTCCTGCACCCAGCCCATCGATGGTCCATCGTCGTCTGCTCCTCCGGTATCTAGATCTTCATGATCATGCCCTTCGTCTGCTCCGGCATCTTCCTTATCATCATGTCCGGCATCTTCTACATGATGACTGTGTACAGCATCACCGTCGTGATCATGTCCTGGAGATTCTTTGTCTTCTCGCCCGCCCGAGCCGCGGTGGTTGTCTTGCTGCCCTTCCTCATTTCTTGCCCGGCCCCCATGGACGACTTCATAGTCATCTTCATCACCTTGCCACCGATAGCCATCCATGAAACCACGCAAGAGCAGGTGGTCCCGCACCTGCCCGGAATCCGGGTCCGCAATAAGGCTCTTCAGCTTGCATCTTCGACACGGACATCTTATCTACGTCTCGTTCTTTCGAAGCATCTCAGCCTTCACGGAGCTCAAAAATATATTGACGATGCCTTCGGTCATCATGCGGACCATGGTCACCTGCGGGGTAGAGCAAAACGATATTTTAGAACCAAGAAAAAAATTGGCATGACTATCCCTAAAAATAGGACCAGAAAGAATGCATAGTGCCAAAATTCTCGCCGAAACGGAAATGAATCAACATTCCGGCAAAATATTGGCAACTATCGCATTTCAAATATCGGTACCTGCAAACACAAACATATATGCAACACCACAAACATACATAGATCTAGCTAGGCCACAAAAAGTGCATGTGCACGTTGTTGGAGCGAGCTAGGGAGAAAAAAAGTAGATCTACAACATGAAGATAGCTTTCTCCTTACTTACCTATCAAAAAAAGGTAATTTCAACGTTTAATTTTGATGAATCTATGGTGCAAATGAGGTGAGGAGGAGGAGGCAGCTGGCAAGCTTAGAGAAGGAGGTGGGGGGAATGAAGTGGGGAAAGTGAGTGTGTAGGTGTGGCTGTCCAAAAATATCTAGCTGGTCCCGGGTTACTAATGGCGCACCACACAGACATGCGCCATTAGTAACCCAACATACTAATGGCGCACCACACAGACATGCGTGTGACGCCCGAGTAATTAGGCTACAGTAATCCCACGTTAATGATGCCACGTCACCTCGATTATTATTGCTAATCTCGCTTTAGTTCGAAACCGGTTCGAATTCAAATTCAAAATCAAGCAAACAATAAAATATTTTCAAATATTAAAACTAAAATGTTGGGGTGTTGCCAAATAATGCATAGGTAATTATTGTGGAGAAACCACAATTTTATAAAAGGATTAAGTGCACTAAAATATTTAAACAACAGCAAAACATTAAACTAACTACCCTTTTTAATTTGATAAAATATTAAACTATTTGTTTTATTGCCAAAAACTTATAGGGCAGTGGCATACTTATTAAAACTAAATTAGGGACCAGTGGTGTAGTTTATAAAACCAAATTCAAAACGAAACAAAAATAAAACAGTAAAGCGGAAATATAAAATAAAACAAAAATAAATAAAGAGAAAGCACTCACCCCCCCCCGGGGCTCCGGCCCAGCAGGCCACCGGCCCAACTGGGCCACGACCCACCAGGCCGGCCCAACCGGCCACCCTCACTCCCCATATTCCCCACGCCCGTAACCCTAACCCCTCTCCCAGTCGCCCCACCTCCCCCACTCGCTCCACTCCTCCTCTGTCCCCCTCCCCGATCCAGATTGGATCGGGGGCATTCGCCGCCGCCGCCCGGAATCCCCACCGGAGACGCCCCGCCACCCGCCATCGTCGGTGCCGCCTCCCCTTCTGCGTCACTCGTCCCCGACCTCCTCCTCCTCAATCGCGGACCCCAAGCTCGACGCCGCCCCGAACCGCCATCACCGAGCGTCATTCGCCGGAGCTCCTCCGTCATCGCCGGATCTCGCGTCCTCGTCCTCCTCCACAAGCCATGTCGGCCCCCCAACCTTCCCC
>NC_041380.1:56993058-57002489 GCF_002162155.2 Triticum dicoccoides | reverse complement strand
GGCGCCCACGCCACGGGCCGCGTCCGAGGCCAGCCCCGTTCGGCCTCGGGCACGGGCACCACGCCCGCACCCAGCGCCCGACCCGCAAGGCCTCTGTGCCACAGACAACGGGGCCCACCCCCCTGTGAACAAAAACGAAATAAAAAAATAATACTAATTAAATTAATTTAAAAAAATGAATTAATAAATAATAATTAAAATTAATTAAAATGATAATTAATTAAGAATTAATTAAATTAATTAATCTTGATTAGATTAACCTAATCACTAGTTAACTTAATTAACCCCTAATTAGCCTAATCAATCAATGACATGCGGGTCCCACACATAGTTGACCCAGTCAACTGCTCAATTTACTGCTGACGTGAGCATGATGTCATCCTGACGTCATCTTTTACTATTTTGGATAATGTTGAATTAAAATATTTAAATTAATCCTAAAAATGATTTAAATCTTTTAAAATTAACATAAAATAAACCGTAGCTCAGATGAAAATACTTTCTACATGAAAGTTGCTCAGAACGACTTGACGAATCCGGATACGCAGCCCGTTCGTCCACCACGCATCCCTAGCATAGCAAACACGCAACTTTCCCCCTCCGGTTCATCTGTCCAAAAACGCGAAACACCGGTAATACTTTCCCGGATGATTTCCCCCTTCACCTGTACCACCTCGTACCGCGTTAGGGCACGCCTAGCATCACGCCTTGTCACGTCATGCATCGCTATGCATCTGTTTGCTTAATATTTATTGTTTCTTCCCCCTCTTCTCTCGCTAGACACCGAGACCGACGCCGCTGCTACCCAGTACGACTACGGTGTTGACGACCACTCTTTCTTGCCAGAGCAACCAGGCAAGCCCCCCCCTTTGATCACCAGATATCGCCTACTCTTCTCTATACTGCTTGCATTAGAGTAGTGTAGCATGTTACTGCTTTCCGTTATTCCTATCCTGATGCATAGCCTGTCCTTGCTACTACTGTTGTTACCATTACCTGCTATCCTACTACTTAGTATAGGATGCTAGTGTTTCATTAGTGGCCCTACACTCTTGTCCGTCTGCCATGCTATACTATTGGGTCGTGATCACTTCGGGAGGTGATCACAGGCATATACTATATACTTTACACAGTTACCTTACTTATGATACTGTTCGGAAATGGGGGCTAAAGGGGCAGGTGGCTCCATCCCGGTAGAGGTGGGCCTGGGTTCCTGACGGCCCCCGACTGTTACTTTGTGGCAGAGCGACAGGGGCAGGTTGAGACCACCTAGGAGAGAGGTGGGCCTGGCCCTGGTCGGCGTTCGCGGATACTTAACACACTTAACGAGTTCTTGGTATTTGATCTGAGCCTGGCTACTGGCCTATACGCACTAACCATCTACGCGGGGACAGTTATGGGCACTCGACGTCGTGGTATCAGCCGAAGCCTTCGTGACGTCAGCGACTGAGCGGCGCGCGCCGGGTTGGACCGCGTAACGCAACTTCCTTTGTAATGGAGGTTGCTAGGTCTGCTCACCGGCCGCGTACGCAACATGCAGGTGTGCAATGGGCGATGGGCCCAGACCCCTGCGCCATAAGATTTAGACCGGCGTGCTGACCTCTCTGTTGTGCCTAGGTAGGGCTGTGACGTGTTAATCTTCCGAGGCCGGGCATGACCCAGGAAAGTGTGTCCGGCCAAATGGGATCGAGCGTGTTGGGTTATGTGGTGCACCCCTGCAGGGAAGTTAATCTATTCGAATAGCCGTGATCTTCGGTAACAGGACGACTTGGAGTTGTACCTTGACCTTATGACAACTAGAACCGGATACTTAATAAAACACACCCTTCCAAGTGCCAGATACAACCGGTGATCGCTCTCTCACAGGGCGATGAGGGGAGGATCATCGGTTAGGATTATGCTATGCGATGCTTCTTGGAGGACTTCAGTCTACTCTCTTCTACATGCTGCAAGACGGAGGCTGCCAGAAGCGTATTCTTCGACAAGACTAGCTATCCCCCTCTTATTCCGGCATTCTGCAGTTCAGTCCTCATATGATACCCTTATTCCATTTGATACCAATGCATACATATGTAGTGTAGCTCCTTGCTTGCAAGTACTTTGGATGAGTACTCACGGTTGCTTTCTCCTTCTTTTCCACCTATCCCTTCTACCTGGTTGTCGCAACCAGATGCTGGAGTCAAGGAGCCAGATGCCACCGTCGGCGACGACTCCTACTACTCTGGAGGTGCCTACTACTACGTGCTGCCCGCTGACGACGACCAGGAGTAGTTTAGGAGGATCCCAGGCAGGAGGTCTGCACCTCTTTCGATCTGTATCCCAGTTTGTGCTATCCTTATTAAGGCAGACTTGTTTAACTTATGTCTGTACTCAGATATTGTTGCTTCCGCTGACTCTTGTGCCTTCGAGCATTTGTATTCGACCCTTCGAGGCCCCTGGATTTTATACAAAGCTTGTATTATTTTAATTTGTGTCTAGAGTTGTGTTGTGATATCTTCTCGTGAGTTACTAATCTTGGTTGTACACATTTGCGTGCATGATGATGGGGTTATGTACCTAGGGTAGGGTCATGGACCTGTTCCAAGTAACTTACCCTAGGACATCCCTAGAAGAGGTCGCCTTCCAGTCGACCAACGAGGATTCACTCGACTGGCCCGAAGGACTCGACCACGAAGACTCACTCGACCACCAGGAGGTCAAGAGGCACTCTGCACCGCAACGGCCTGTAATTAAGTAGACTTTATGATAGTAAAGGCACTTTATGTGGGGCGTTACCAGTAACGCCCCAGACTTAACTCACCTTAAACCCTCTCCTACGTGGGCTGGCTGGGGTCCTGGCGCACTCTATATAAGCCACCCCCCTCCACAGGCAGAAGGGTTCGGCACCTTGTAATCCATACGTTCATAATCCACTCGACCGCCTCTGGGCTCCGAGACGTAGGGCTTTTACTTCTTCCGAGAAGGGCCTGAACTCGTACATCCTTTGTGCTTACAACCTCTCCATAGCTAGGACCTTGCCTCTCCATACCTACCCCCCACTCTACTGTCAGGCTTAGAACCACGACAGTTGGCGCCCACCGTGGGGCAGGTGTTTTAGCGATTTTGTGGAGAAGTTGCGATTCTTCCGAGTACTTTCATCATGGTGTCTGCTGGAGTTTTGGTCGAGGGTCAAGAGATCCGTCTCGGCACTCTCACCTTCATCGCCGACGAGTCCGCATGGCTCCAGGAGGCTCCACTCGACGTAGATGCGCTCCCCGTCCGCGGTGCGACGCATTTTCGCGCATGTGTCCGCGGCGTTCTGCTGCGGCAACCGTCGACCCAGTATCGGTCAGCTCCTCCATCGTCCACCCTCCCGGTCTCCCGCCAGCGCAAGCGCTCAGGCCGGTCGAGGCTTCAGCGATGGGTGAGTCACGCGGTGGCTCGCCAATCGGCCACTGCCCAAGTTGCGGCAATCGAGCCTAACGAATCTCTCTACGGCTTGTTCGATCAGTCGACTGGCTCCGTAGAGACTGCATCCGAGTGCGGAAGTAGTGATCCAGCGGCGGAAATCTTGATGGTCGACGGGCCCCACAGCCCTCCTGGCTTCGCCCGTGGTGGTGGAGCAGGTGACGGCGGCGATCCTGCACGAGGCTACGAAGAGTACCAGCCCGAGCCACTCGACTCTCTGCAAAGAGAAGAGCTTCGCCGCAGGAACGAGGATCCCCTGCGTATTCCCATCGCAGGAGAAACCCCCGAGGCTCGTGCCTTAGAGGAGGCGCGTCTCGCCAATTTGGCCGAGCGCACTCGACTGGAGAACCTTCAGCGAGCACTCGACGAGCGCGCGCGGCAACGAGTTCCCGACACCAGTCGACGTCAACTCTTCCCGCCGACTCAGGTATATCGAACCCCAATTCAGAATTTAGCAGCTGCGACCCGTATAGCAGAGTCCATTCAGCCTTCGCAGTCGGAAGCTGGCAGAGGTTTGCTGCAGATCAGGGATCTGCTCCGAGCAGCAGGAGATCAGAATTCAGCCGTGTCTCAGTCGCGCAACAGAATTCACAGTCGATCCGTCACTGTGAATACGGTTCAGTCGGCTCACAGCCCCAGATCGCCTCCGCGGCGCGAAGGGCGTGAGAATCGGCGAGATCAATATGGTGACAGACTCGACCGAGATGATAGGCGTCGAGTGCCCTATTCCCCTCCGAGGGGTGGGTCTTACGCTCCTCGGCAGCCAGATGATAGGCGTCAGTACAGTACGGGGCGTAGGGTTCCAGTTGACCCCAGAGAGCCAGGCTTCGACGCGCGATCCATTATCGTGCAAGGGTTGGTCGACCGGAACAGAGCCCATCGAGGTGCACTCGACAGAGAGGTACCCACGAGCAGTCGAGTACATGTTTCTGGTCCTGAATGTTTCAGCAGAGCTATCAGAGCCGCAGTTATCCCCCCCAATTTCAGGTTGGCAACAGGAGTCAGCAAGTTCACTGGTGAGTCTAAGCCTGAAACTTGGCTTGAAGACTACCGAGTGGCAGTTCAGATCGGTGGTGGGAACGACGAGGTGGCCATGAAGCATTTGCCCCTCATGTTGGAAGGTTCTGCCAGGGCATGGTTGACTCAATTACCTCCTAGCAGCATTCACACTTGGGAAGATCTGTCCCGAGTGTTCGTCAGAACGTTTGAAGGGACTTGCAAGCGACCAGCGGGATTGACAGAGTTACAAGTCTGCGTGCAGAAAACTAATGAGACTCTCAGAGAGTATATTCAGAGGTGGATCACTTTGCACCACACTGTGGAAAATGTCTCTGATCATCAGGCAGTATGCGCCTTCAAAGACGGCGTGAAGAACAGAGAACTGAGTTTGAAATTTGGTCGAACCGGTGACATGACCTTGAGTCGGATGATGGAGATTGCTACCAAGTACGCCAACGGTGAAGAAGAAGACCGACTCCGAAGCGGCAAGCACAAGCCGAGTCAGTCGGAAAAAGGAAACACCAGTCGGAAACAGAAGGGGAAGGCTGAACCGGCAGCTCCTGGAGAGGCTCTGGCCGTGACTCAAGGAAAGTTTAAGGGAAAACCAAAAGGATCCTGGAACCCCAAGAAGGTAAAGGATAAAGAAGGGAACGACGTGATGGATATGCCGTGTCACATTCACACTAAGAAAGATGAAGAGGGGAATATCATTTACCCAAAGCACACCACTCGCCAATGTCGACTCCTGATCCAGCAGTTTCAGGGAAAACAGTCTAAGGACAAGGAGAAGGAGTCGGACAAGGCCGAAGACAAAGAAGACAGTGAGGGAGGATATCCGCATATCAACTCCACTCTGATGATCTTTGCAGATGTGGAAAGCAGAAGTCGACTGAAAGTGATTAACCGAGAGGTGAACATGGTTGCCCCAGCAAAGGCAAATTATCTGAAGTGGTCTCAAACACCCATCACATTCGACCAATTTGATCACCCGACTCATATTGCCACCCCCGGGAGGCAAGCTTTGGTGGTCGATCCAGTTGTCGAAGGCACTCGACTGACAAAGGTGCTGATGGATGGTGGAAGTGGGCTGAACTTATTGTATGCAGACATATTGAAAGGTATGGGCATTCCGATGTCCCGACTGAGCACTAGTAACATGAGCTTCCATGGAGTTATACCAGGGAAGAAGGCCGAGTCACTCGGCCAAATAGCTTTGGACGTAGTGTTTGGTGATTCGAAGCATTTTCGCAAAGAAAAGTTGACATTTGAGGTCGTGGATTTTCAAAGTGCATATCATGCCATTTTGGGGAGGCCGGCCTATGCACGGTTCATGGCTCGACCATGTTACGTGTACCTCAAATTGAAGATGCCTGGCCCCAAAGGTGTGATCACTGTCACCGGTGATAGGAAAAAGGCAGAGGAGTGCTTTCAGAAGGGCTCCAAGATTGCCGATTCCCAAGTGACAGCGGTCGAGTTCGAAGAATACAAGCAAAACGCAGATCCGAGTGACTTGCTGCGATCCAAGAAGCCCGCCACAGAGTCTGCATTCCAGTCGTCCGGTGAGACGAAGCCTGTTCACATTCACCCGACCGATCCCGAAGCAGCTCCGACCCGCATCTCCACAACACTCGACCCAAAATAGGAAGAAGCGCTCATCCAGTTCCTCCGTGAGAACTGGGACATTTTTGCATGGAAGCCCGCTGACATGCCAGGTGTTCCCAGGGGACTGGCTGAGCATCGCCTAAGAGTCGACTCGTCTGCAAAACCAGTCAAAGAGCATCTTCGGCGGTCCGCCGTCCAGAAGAGAAAGGCCATCGGTGAAGAAGTGGCTCGACTGTTGGCGGCAGGATTTATCCGAGAGATATACCACTCCGAGTGGCTCGCTAATGTCGTCATGGTTCCTAAGAAGGACAAGTCGCTCCGAATGTGCATTGATTTCAAGCACATCAACCGGGCCTCCCGAAAGATCACTTTCCTCTCCCTCGCATAGATCAAATTGTTGACTCGACCGCGGGATGCGAGAGGTTTTCTTTTTTAGATGCTTACTCCGGGTACCACCAGATCCGTCTGTACGGGCCCGATGAGGTAAAAACAGCTTTCATCACTCCATTCGGGTGCTTCTGCTATATCACCATGCCATTCGGCCTCAAGAATGCCGGAGCCACTTTTATGCGAATGATTCAGAAGTGTCTACTCACCCAAATCAGTCGGAATGTGGAAGCTTATATGGATGATATTGTTGTCAAGTCACGAAAAGGTTCCGACCTGCTCGCTGACCTTGCCGAAACATTTGCCAACCTCAGAAGGTATGATATCAAGCTCAATCCATCAAAGTGCACATTTGGAGTTCCTGGTGGCAAGTTACTCGGTTTTCTCGTTTCCGAACGGGGAATCGACGCTAACCCAGAGAAGATTGGCACTATCCTCCGAATGAAACGCCCTGTGCGAGTGCACGATGTCCAGAAGCTTACTGGATGCTTGGCCGCATTAAGTCGATTCATCTCACGACTCGGTGAAAAGGCACTGCCTCTTTACCGACTGATGAAGAAGGCTGACAAGTTCGAGTGGACTCCAGAAGCTGATGCAGCGTTTGCCGAGCTAAAAGCTCTGCTCTCCACCCAGCCGGTGCTTGCTGCTCCAATCAGCAAAGAGCCTCTGTTGCTCTACATCGCAGCCACAGGACAAGTCGTCAGTACGGTGCTAACGGTCGAGCGGGAAGAAGAAGGAAAAGCTCTCAAAGTTCAGCGCCCAGTTTATTATTTGTCTGAAGTCTTGACTCCATCCAAGCAGAGATATCCTCATTATCAGAAGCTTGTGTATGGAATATACATGACCACAAAGAAGGTTGCTCATTATTTCTCTGACCATTCCATCACAGTCGTCAGCGACGCTCCACTATCAGAGATTTTGCACAACAGAGACGCAACTGGTCGAGTGGCCAAATGGGCGATTGAACTTCTTCCCCTTGATATCAAGTTTGAGGCAAAGAAAGCCATTAAGTCCCAGGCGATAGCAGATTTCCTCGCCGAGTGGATTGAACAACAGCAGTCGACTGAAGTTCACTCGGAGCATTGGACCATGTTTTTCGATAGCTCTAAGATGTTGAATGGTTCCGGTGCTGGGGTCGTCCTAGTTTCCCCCAGAGGAGATAAGCTTAGATATGTGCTCCAGATTCACTTTGACTCCTCCAACAATGAGGCAGAATATGAGGCCCTCCTATATGGGTTGCGCATGGCCATTTCACTCGGCGTCCGTCGCCTAATGGTCTATGGCGACTCGGATCTAGTGGTCAATCAGGTGATGAAAGAGGGGGACGTGAGAAGCCCAGCCATGACTGGATACTGCAGTGCAGTGAGGAAGCTGGAGAAGAAGTTCGAGGGGTTGGAGCTCCATCATATACCCCGACTGAAAAATCAAGCAGCTGATGATCTAGCAAAGATAGGTTCCAAGAGAGAAGCCATTCCGAGTGGTGTGTTCTTGGAGCATATACACACTCCGTCAGTCAAAGAAGATCCTTTCACCGAAGAAACTCCGCAGCCCAAGAGCGCCACAGATCCGACTGAAGTTGAAGTCCCAGCAGTGGTCGACTTGATCATGGAGGTTTTGGTGGTCATTCCCGACTGGACGATTCCGTATGTCGCATATATCTTGAGGAAAGAGCTTCCGGAGGATGAGGAAGAGGCTCGACAGATCGTCCGTCGATCTAAAGCCTTTACCGTAATCAAAGGACAATTATACAGAGAAAGCGCGACTGGAGTTGGCCAGAAGTGCATAACACCAGAAGAAGGTCGACTCATCCTCAATGATATTCACTCGGGGACCTGCGGTCATCATGCGTCCTCTCGGACCATCGTGGCCAAAGCATGCCGAGCCGGATTTTACTGGCCCAAGGCGAATGAGATGGCAAAGGAGATAGTGGATAAGTGCGAGGGATGTCAGTTCTACTCGAATATGTCGCACAAGCCTGTGTCAGCTTTGAAGACCATCCCACTCGTCTGGCCTTTTGCAGTTTGGGGGCTGGACATGATCGGTCCTTTGAGAACAGGACGAAGTGGCTTCACGCATGTACTGGTGGCAGTCGACAAGTTCACCAAGTGGATCGAGGCTAAACCAATCAAGAGCCTCGACACCGGTACTGCTGTTAGCTTCATCAGGGAACTAATATTCAGATATGGAGTCCCGCACAGCATCATTACGGATAATGGGTCGAACTTTGACTCAGAGGAATTCAGAACCTTCTGCAACTCCCAGGGCACACGGGTCGACTACGCATCAGTCGCCCATCCGCAGTCGAATGGGCAAGCAGAGCGAGCTAATGGACTGATTCTCAAGGGACTGAAGCCTCGACTGATGCGTGATCTCAAACACGCGGCTGGAGCTTGGGTCGACGAACTTCCATCTGTACTCTGGGGACTGCGGACCACGCCTAATCGGTCGACCGGAAGAACTCCATTCTTCTTGGTCTATGGAGCTGAGGCAGTCTTGCCGAGTGATCTTCTCCACAATGCTCCTCGAGTTGAAATCTACAGCGAAGCAGAATCTGAACAAGCGCGGCAGGACGCAGTCGACCTTTTAGAGGAAGAAAGGGAGATGGCTCTGATCCGGTCGACCATCTACCAACAAGATCTGCGGCGTTTCCACGCCCGAAATGTGAGAGGTCGAGCCTTCCAGGAAGGGGATTTGGTTCTCCGAGTAGATCAGCACAAACCACACAAGCTTGCTCCTTCTTGGGAAGGCCCCTTCATCGTCACCAAGGTTCTCCACAACGGGGCGTATCGTCTTTACAACGTCGAGCATAATATCGACGAGCCCCGAGCTTGGAACGCGGAGCTACTCCGCCCGTTTTACACTTAAGCTTTATCACTCGGATGAGTTGCAATAAAGTACTTCTGTAGTTCATGGACCCCAAAATAATAAGTGTCATAGTTCCTCCATAATATCTGTCACTTTTTATTTTTTGTCCAATGAAATTCCCCTCAGTGGGT
>NC_041380.1:56952018-56991131 GCF_002162155.2 Triticum dicoccoides | reverse complement strand
CTACCGAGTGAAGAGCAACCCTCACACTCGGAGGCTTAGCTGCAGTCAAGCACTCGCCTAAGTTGTAAAAATCCTACCGAGTGGTAAGCCAGCCTTCCACTCGGAGGCTTAGCTGCAGCCTCGTGCTCGCCTAAGTTATAAAAATCCTACCGAGTGGTAGAGCAACCCTCTCACTCGGAGGCTTAGCTACAGTCCGAGCACTCGCCTAAGTTGTGAAAATCCTACCAAGTGAAGAGCAATCCTCTCACTCGGGGGCTTAGCTGCGGCTCTGTGCTCGCCTAAGTTACAAAAATCCTACCGAGTGAAGAGAGACCCTCTCACTCGGGGGCTTAGCTGCAGCCCAGTGCTCGTCTAAGTGGACTAAAGAATAAGTCGATTGCAGCACAGGCACCTTGCTTCGAACCTGCAAAAGACATTCCGAGCCGAAGGCAATCGTATTCAAGCGCCAAATTCAAGTTTGAATTGATATCTAAAGGAACCGAAAGTGCTCAGGCGTCAAGCCTGTTAAGGTTTGTCGGTTGCAATTCCACTCGGCATACCGAGGCAAATTTAAAGCGTCGAGCCAGAAGAAGTTTTTTACCCCTCCTGTGGAGGGCTGGAAGGTGCAACAAATTCATCAAGGTCAATCCCGTCGGCGATCCGAGTGGCAGCTGCAAGGAAAGTTTCCATAAAGGATCTGAAGTCGTGCTTCTTGGTATTGGCCACCCGAAGGGCCGCCAGCTTCTCTTCTCGCGCATCTTTGCAGTGGACTCGGGCCAGACACAGAGCGACATCTGCACCACACCGAGCCGAGGACTTCTTCCACTCCTGCACTCGACCAGGGATCGTGTTCAAGCGGGCCATCAGCGACTCAAGGTCATTCTGAAGTGTCTCCTCAGGCCAGAGCGTCGAGTCGATGCGAGACGTGGCGGCCTTCAGCCTTGCGAGATAGTCCACGACAGCTGCAACACGAGACTCCAGTCGGAAAACATCCATGGCAACTTCGTCGTTCACCGGAGAATTGACGGGGTCAAGGTTTGGCTCCAGTCGGCTAGTTTCTTCTTCAAAGTTTTGACAAAAGTCTGCAAGGGTGATCGCTAAGTCAAGGGGATAGTCGAATGGAAAAAGCCACAATTGGAAATATTTGCCAAACATGGAGGTTTACCTTCAAGCATAAGAAACAGCTTCTTGGCAAGGCCACTCAGGAAGGCCTCCAGTTCAGTTTTCTTCTCAGTCAATTTGCTGACTCGGTCGGTCAGGGCAGCTTTGTCAGTTTTCAGTCGACTGACCTCCTTGTTGGCAATCCCAAGAGCAGCTTTCAGATTGGTATTGTCTTGTTCGAGCTTGGTGACTGAAGCTAACTTCTCGTCAGCAAGCTTGATCTTCTCAGCTAGCTCAAGGTCTTTCTTCTGCTGGGCCTCCCTTACCTTGCCTGCAAGTTACAGCAAGATCAGGTGCTGAAACAAGCAAGAGGAAAAGCAGTCGTCAGGGTCTCACCAAACATACCTTCGGTCTCCTCCTTTGCCTTTGTCAGCTTCTCCTGAACCAGCTTCAAGCTCAGCTCGACTTGAGTATGTTTTTGTTCCAGCTCTGAGTAGCGAGCCACAAGATCACAAGAGTTCTGCGAAGAACCAATCGACTAAATGTCAAATATAAATCACTTCCGAGTGAAAAAGGGATAAGCACACGTTTCTAAGACTACAGCCAAATACAAGCATTCGACCGTAGTCTCGGAGACTACACCCAGTGGGTGCACTCAGCGTGCCCCCACTAATCCTGTTGAAGACAAAGTCGACCAGTCGACCTCAAAAAAAAAATGTGCGAGATGCATTCTCTAAGACTGTGATCAACTGCAAGCAGTCGACCACAGTCTCGGGGACTACACCCAGTGGGTGCACTCAGCGTGCCCCCACCGGTTTGTGAAGTCCAGTCGACCAGTCGACTGACAGAAAAGATTGACATTATAAAGCCTAAGGCCGACTGCCAGCAGTCGACCTTAGCCTTAGGGACTACACCCAGTGGGTGCACTCAGCGTGCCCCCACCGGTTTGTGAAGTCCAGTCGACCAGTCGACTGACAGAAAGATTGACATCATAAAGCCTAAGGCCGGCTGCCAGCAGTCGACCTTAGCCTTGGGGACTACACCCAGCGGGTGCACTCAGCGTGCCCCCGCTAACACGGAGTTTATTCGACACACCCAGTGGGTGACTAATATAAATTCCGGAAAAGAAAAGTTTTTGGTAGCATATCCAACAGAACAAACAGCGGTCGACTGACCTGGACATTGCTTTGGAGGGCAGAACTGGCGTCATAAGCTGCCTGGCTCGCGTCCCGGATGGTCTTCAGCTGCTCCATCATGAGTCCCGCCTGGCGTATTGCCTCCTTCGCTGCGCCAGCTTGATCCTCTGGGACGTGGTGCGTCGTAAAGAGGGAGGGCTGCTGAGCACTCGTCAGTGGATTTGCGAAGGACACCGTGTGTCGAGTGGTGTTCTCTTCCTCCACAGTCAGAATCTCAGGCGCCGTCACATCCTGAGGTACCTTACTGGCGGACGCTTTCCGACTCCTCCTGCGTGCCAGTGTTTCTTCCTCCTCGTCGTCGTCTGGGAGATTGATAACAGTGTTGGGTGGAGCTGCGGAGAAGGATCAAGATCAGAGATCGCGAGTCAGTCGACTACGGACGATGTTAAGAATACAGTACCTGGGTTCGAAGTTGCTGCATCCTCCATCTCGTGGTCGTCAGCCCGGGCCGAGGTCTTAGAAGTAGCAGCACTGCAACTCCAAAAGATCACTCGACGCAAAAATAGAATGGATCGAGTCGACCGAAGACAAATTGCTCCCTGTCAACGAAGAGATTCTTTGATCCAGAACAGCGCACAACTAGAGCGCAAAGGTTAATCGGAAACGACATCAACTCCTTCTTCACTCGAAGCCTCAATCCATTCGGGGGCTAATGATGGGGTTATGTACCTAGGGTAGGGTCATGGACCTGTTCCAAGTAACTTACCCTAGGACATCCCTAGAAGAGGTCGCCTTCCAGTCGACCAACGAGGATTCACTCGACTGGCCCGAAGGACTCGACCACGAAGACTCACTCGACCACCAGGAGGTCAAGAGGCACTCTGCACCGCAACGACCTGTAATTAAGTAGACTTTATGATAGTAAAGGCACTTTATGTGGGGCGTTACCAGTAACGCCCCAGACTTAACTCACCTTAAACCCTCTCCTACGTGGGCTGGCTGGGGTCCTGGCGCACTCTATATAAGCCACCCCCCTCCACAGGCAGAAGGGTTCGGCACCTTGTAATCCATACGTTCATAATCCACTCGACCGCCTCTGGGCTCCGAGACGTAGGGCTTTTACTTCTTCCGAGAAGGGCCTGAACTCGTACATCCTTTGTGCTTACAACCTCTCCATAGCTAGGACCTTGCCTCTCCATACCTACCCCCCACTCTACTGTCAGGCTTAGAACCACGACACATGATTAGTGTACGGTCAAATCGGGGGCGTCACAATGCGCCATTAGTAGTTTTACAAAAAAGTAAAAAAAAATAATTTTTATACTAATGGCGCACCGTGGCACAGTGCGCCATTACTAGTTTAAACTAGTAATGGCACACTATGCAACGGTGCGCCATTAGTAGTTTTGCAAAAAAGTAAAAAAAATACAGTAGTGGCGCACTCTATGGCTGGTGCGCCATTAGTAGTTCTAATTACTAATGGCGCACTCTGCCCGGATTCGCCATTAGTATGTTTGAAAAAATGCAAAAAAAACATTTTATTACTAGTGGCGCACCGTGTGCCTAGTGCGCCATTAGTGTTTTCCACAATAATGGTGCACCAACACACGGTGCGCCATTAGTATATAGTAATGACGCACCACATGTCTGGTGCGTCATTAGTGTCAATTCCATCTATAGCCCTTTTCCTAGTAGTGATATCCGTACTGCCTAGCTTTCCTTCCACGCCAAGTAGAGTCCCATCCGGACACGAGACGAAGTCTTCAATCTTGTATCTTCATAGTCTAACAGTCCGGCCAAAGGATATAGTCCGGCTGTCCGGAGACCCCCTAATCCAGGACTCCCTCAAGTGCCACGACTTGTGATTTTCTTTTTCTTGCCTTGGTTGCCACGTGAGCTTTGAGTTGGACTATTATTAAGCCCAGTTGACTTTTCTACCTTAAAGAGAATAGAACCAGCAGATATGTCTTAACCGGCATCTCTGGACGGTGTCAGCTCGGAAACGGAGATGAGTCTGGCGGCTCAACAATGCGGTGTGGGCAACAGGCCGATTCGGAGCCGCGGTTGATACAGATGATGGTTTAATCGTGGCGATACTCATTGAACTAGTACTTTGATTGTGTATTCACGTCAGGAGGTGGAGTAGTACTAGTTACAGTTGATGAAGTAGTAGCAGTGTCACGACTGATTAATTTCCCTTGGGAGTTGTAGCGAATTATGGATAAAGAAATCAGCTGACGCATCCAGTCAGCAAAACAGGCTGTGGCGACTCGTATAGCTAGCACTTGGACACAAAGGAATCTCCCAATTCGATCTCGGTGGCAGCAGCAAAGGTCAATCTCATGTTAATCTCAGAATAGAAACGCTATAGATAAATTGCTCGTACAATTCAACCTTGTCTCGGACTCGGCGTATCCGAACGACGGTGGCGGCCAAAAATCAAACGGCCTTTGGATTGATAGATCGCGTACAGGGGTGGAAGACAAACCAACCCTAATTCCTTTGAATCTTAAATCTCATAAATCTTCAAATTTGGACTGACAAACTTGACACTGATGCAAATCCATTCAAACTAGCTTTTCTTCATCCAAAAATTTGTGAGCCCCTCGATCCCTAGGAGAGATCCCTCCAAGAACTCAACACCACCGTGTGCAGGCCCCACGGTGGGCGCCAACTGTCTTGGAAATGTCACGGCAGATGTCCTAGTGTGAGGATTTAATCATGAGGCCAAAGCATCTATGCGGTAGCTTGAAGGGGTTGATCGGAATCAAGAGACGAGAGACGCAACACGCAAGACGAAGATTTAGGCATCTTCGGGCCCCGGGAAACATCATACGGTAACAACCCTACATGCTATTTGTGGCTAGGTCTCAATATCATCATGAGGTAGTCGTCGTAACTCCGGCTCTCCTAGTTGTGTCTAGACTTAATGATTATTCAACTTGTCCCTCTTGGGGTGCCCTGCCCCTCCTTATATATTTTGAAGGGGCGGGTTACATGTAGAGTCCAACTCGTACTTAAGACTTAACTATTCTGACTTCTCTTCATGGGCTTTCTCTCCATGGGCTTCTTAACATTTCGGGCTTCTTAACTGTTGATTTACAATCTGGCTTACCATCTGGCTTAACTGCCCGGCTTAACTGTCCGGCTTAACTATCTGACTTAACTGTCTGCTTAACTATCTGGCTTATATGACTGTGTCTGCCGGGTTACATGACTGTGTCTGCCGGGTTACATGACTGTGTCTGCCAGCTTACAATGCTTAATTGTTCCCGCCGGCTTATAGTCTACCGGGTCACCAATGAAACATCAAGTCCCAGCCGGGTTATATCTCCGGCCGGGACATACCGCGGGGTATATCCCCGATAGTTTGTGTAGGTACAAGGGACTTGCTTGTAGTCTCCTACTGGATTGATACCTTGGTTCTCAAAAACTGAGGGTAATACTTACGCTACTTTGTTGCATCGCCCTTTCCTTTTGAAGGGAAAACCAAAGCAGTGCTCAAGAGGTAGCAAGAAGGATTTCTGGCACCGTTGCTGGGGAGATCTACTCACAAGTCAAGACATACCAAGTACCCATCACAAACTCTTATCCCTCGCATTACATTATTTGCCATTTTCCTCTCGTTTTCCTCTCCCCCGCTTCACCCTTGCCGTTTTATTTGCCCTCTTTTCCGCTCGCCTCTTTTTCTCTTGCTTCTTGTGTCACCGTGTGTCGTCATGGCTAATCCTTCTATCATTGTTAGTACTCCCGATCATGAAGTTCTTAATTTTGAACAAAGGGAGGGAGAAAATGTAAAATATGCTTGGCTTAGAATTTGCAATGCTCAAAATAGATCTACTATGAAGTAATCTACTTCCGTTCTTCTTCGCAATTTTTATGTAGGCATCACTCCTTGGAATAGATATATTCTTGATACCATTACCGGAGGAAATTTCTTGGGTAGCCATACTTTTGATTCTTATAATGCTATGATAGATTTGTTTGGCCCACCACCTCTTTTGGTTAATGGAACTATTTTAACTTTTGAACATGTGATGCAAAGGCTTGAAATTATTGAAAATAAAGTTGCCTCTATGGAGTTTATTGAAAATTTGGATAAAAAGATCCACAACCAAATCACCCAATATGGATCTAAGGTAGGGGTTACTCTGATTTTTTTAAGAAAAAGAACCTATAGTTAACAATAGAATAGATCAAGATTCCATAAGAATTGGTAAACTTGAGGATTTCTTGCCTACGAGTTTGATCATTAATAAAACAAAGGAAACTCCCAAGGGTTATAAGTGTTCTATTTAAGAATTGCATACCAAAGATGATAATACTTAGATCTATTCTTGCTTTTATGCCTAGCTAGGAGCGTTAAACGATAGCGCTTGTTGGGAGGCAACCCAATTTTATTTTTGTTTGCTGCTTTTTGATTATGTTTTAGTAATAAATAATTCATCTAGACTCTTTTTAGATGTGTTTTTATGCTTTTAATTAGTGTTCATGCCAAGTAGAACCTTTGGGAAGACTTGGGGCAGTTTTTGCGATCTTGCTGTAAAAAACAGAAACTTTAGCGCTCACGAGATTTTCTGCCATTTTTTTACTGGAGAGTGCGATTAGGTTGATTATTTTATAAGATGATTAATAGTAAATTCCTCACGTCCACCAATTTATTTCAGAATTTTTGGGGTTACAGAAGTATTCGAAACCTACAGATTACTACAGACTGTTCTATTTTTGACAGATTCTGTTTTTCGTGTGTTGTTTGCTTATTTTGATGCATCTATGGCTAGTATCGGAGGGTATGAACCATAGAGAAGTTGGAATACATTAGGTTTAACACCAATATAAATAAAGAATGAGTTCATTACAGTAACTTAAGTGGTGGTTTGTTTTCTTATACTAACGGAGCTCATGAGATTTTTTGTTGACTTTTGTGTTGTGAAGTTTTCAAGTTTTGGGTAGAGATTTGATGGATTATGGAACAAGGAGTGTCAAGAGCCTAAGCTTGGGGATGCCCAAGGCACCCCAAGGTAAAATTCAAGGACAACCAAAAGCCTAAGCTTGCGGATGCCCCGGAAGGCATCCCCTCTTTCGTCTTCGTCCATCGGTAACTTTACTTGAGGCTATATTTTTATTCACCACATGATATGTGTTTTGATTGGAGCGTCTTGTATGATTTGAGTCTTTGATTTTTAGTTTTCCAGTTGTACACACCTTTTGGGAGAGACACACATGAATTGGAATTTAATAGAATACTCTATGTGCTTCATTTACATCTTTTGAGCTAGATAATTTTGCTCTAGTGCTTCACTTATATTATTTTGAGAGTCCTTCAGAACAGCATGGTAATTTGTTTGATTATAAAATTAGTCCTAATATGATAGGCATCCAGGATGGGTATTATAAAAACTTTCATAAAAAGTGCATTGAATACTATGAGAAGTTTGATACTTGATGATTGTTTTGAGGTATGAAGATGGTGATATTAAAGTCATGCTAGTTGAGTAGTTGTGAATTTGAGAAATACTTGTTCTAAAGTTTGTGATTCCCATAGCATGCATGTATGGTGAACTGTTATGTGATGAAGTCGGAGCATGATTTATTTATCGATTGTCTTCCTTATGAGTGGCGGTCGGGGACGAGCGGTGGTCTTTTCCTACCAATCTATCCCCCCAGGAGCATGCGCGTAGTACTTTGTTTCGGTAACTAATAAATTTTTGCAATAAGTATGTGAGTTCTTTATGACTAATGTTGAGTCCATGGATTATACGCACTCTCACCCTTCCACCATTCCTAGCCTCTCTGGTACCGCGCAACTTTCGCCGGTACCTTAAACCCACCATATACCTTCCTCAAAACAGCCACCATACCTACCTATTATGGCATTTCCATAGCCATTCCGAGATATATTGTCATGCAACTTACCACCGTTCCGTTTTTTATGACATGTTACATCATTGTCATATTGCTTTGCATGATCATGTAGTTGACATCGTATTTGTGGCTAAGCCATCATTCATAATTCTTTCATAGATGTCGCTCATGAGTCATAACACATCTTAGTACACTGCCGGAGGCATTCACATAGAGTTGTAATTTTTTTAGTTGTAAGTAAATAAAGTGTGATGATCATCATTATTAGAGCATTGTCCCAAGTGAGGAAGGGATGATGGAGACTATGATTCCCCCACAAGTCGGGATGAGACTCCGGACGAATAATAAAAAGAGGAAGAGAAAAAAAAGAGGCCATAAAAAAAGAGAAAAGGCCCAAATAAAAAAATGAGAGAAAAAGAGAGAAGGGACAATGTTACTATCCTTTTACCACACTTGTGCTTCAAAGTTGCACCATGATCTTCATGATAGAGAGTCTCCTATGTTGTCACTTTCATATACTAGCTTAGTGGGAATTTTTACATTATAGAACTTGGCTTGTATATTCCAATGATGGGCTTCCTCAAAATGCCCCAGGTCTTCGTGAGCAAGAAAGTTGGATGCACACCCACTTAGTTTCTTTGTTGAGCTTTCATACACTTATAGCTCTAGTGCATCCGTTGCATGGCAATCCCTACTCACTTACATTGTTATCTATTGATGGGCATCTCCATATCCCGTTGATACGCCTAGTTGATGTGAGACTATCTTCTCCTTTTTGTCTTCTCCACAACCACCATTCTATTCCACCTATAGTGCTATGTCCAAGGCTCACGCTCATGTATTGCGTGAAGATTAAAAAAGTGTGAGAACATCAAAAGTATGAAGCAATTGCTTGGCTTGTCATCGGGGTTGTGCATGCTTTAAATATTTTGTGTGGTGAAGATAGAGCATAGCCAGACTATATGATTTTGTAGAGATAACTTACTTTGGCCATGTTATTTTGAGAAGACATGATTGCTTTATTAGTATGCTTGAAGTATTATTATTTTTATGTCAATATTAAACTTTTGTCTTGAATCTTACGGATCTGAACATTCATGCCACAATAAAGAAAATTACATTGAGAATTATGCTAAGTAGCATTCCACATCAAAAATTTTGTTTTTATCATTTACCTACTCGAGGACGAGCAGGAATTAAGCTTGGGGGTGCTTGATACGCCTCCAACGTATCTATAATTTTTTATTGTTCCATGCTATTATATTATCTATTTTGGATGTTAATGGGCTTTATTTATACACTTTTATATTATTTTTGGGACTAACCTACTAACCCAAGGCCCAGTGCGAATTGTTATTTTTTTGCCTATTTCAGTGTTTCGCGGAAAAGGAATATCAAACGGAATCCAAACGGAATGAAACCTTTGGGAGAGTTATTTTTGGAACAAACGTGATCCAGAGGACTTGGAGTGGACGTCAAGAAAGAAACAAGGGAGCCACGAGGCAGGGAGGTGCGCCTGCCCCCCTGGGCGCGCCCCCCACCCTCGTGGGCCCCTCGCAGCTCCACCGACCTACTTCTTCCTCCTATATATATCCATATACCCCGAAAACATCCAGGAGCACCACGAAACCCTATTTACACCGCCGCAACCTTCTGTACCCAAGAGATCCCATCTTGGGGCCTTTTCCGGAGCTCTGCCGAAGGGGGAATCGATCACGGAGGGCTTCTACGTCAACACCATAGCCTCTCCGATGATGTGTGAGTAGTTTACCACAGACCTTCGTGTCCATAGTTATTAGCTAGATAGCTTATTCTCTCTCTTTGGATCTCAATACAATGTTCTCCTTGATCTTCTTGGATATCTATTTGATGTAACTCTTTTTGCGGTGTGTTTGTCGAGATCCGATGAATTGTGGGTTTATGATCAAGTTTATCTATGAACAATATTTGATTCTTCTCTGAAATCTTTTATGTATGATTTGTTATCTTTGCAAGTCTCTTCGAATTATCAGTTTGGTTTGGCCTACTAGATTGATTTTTATTGCAATGGGAGAAGTGCTTTGCTTTGGGTTCAATCTTGTGGTGTCCTTTCCCAGTGACAGCAGGGGCAGCAAGGCACGTATTGTATTGTTGCCATCGAGGATAAAAAGATGGGGTTTATATCATATTGCTTGAGTTTATCCCTCTACATCATGTCATCTTGCCAAATGCGTTACTCTGTTCTTATGAACTTAATACTCTAGAAGCATGCTGGATAGCGGTCGATGTGTGGAGTAATAGTAGTAAATGCAGAATCGTTTCGGTCTACTTGTCGCGGACGTGATGCCTATATACATGATCATGCCTAGATATTCTCATAATTATGCACTTTTCTATCAATTGCTTGACAGTAATTTGTTCACCCACCGTAATACTTATGCTATCTTGAGAGAAGCCACTAGTGAAACATATGGCCCCTCGGTCTATTTTTTATCATATAAGTTTCCAATCTATTTTATTTTGCAATCTTTACTTTCAATCTATATCATAAAAATACCAAAAATATTTATCTTATTATTATTATCTCTATCAGATCACACTCTCGTAAGTGACCGTGAAGGGATTGACAACCCCTTTATCGCGTTGGTTGCGAGGTTCTTATTTGTTTGTGTAGGTACGAGGGACTTGCGTGTAGTCTCCTACTGGATTGATACCTTGGTTCTCAAAAACTGAGGAAAATATTGATGTCTACTACACAACCTTCTTCTTGTAGACGTTGTTGGGCCTCCAAGTGCAGAGGTTTGTAGGACAGTAGCAAATTTCCCTCAAGTGGATGACCTAAGGTTTATCAATCCGTAGGAGGCGTAGGATGAAGATGGTCTCCCTCAAGCAACCCTGCAACCAAATAACAGAGAGTCTCTTGTGTCCCCAACACACCCAATACAATGGTAAGTTGTATAGGTGCACTACTTCGGCGAAGAGATGGTGATACAAGTGGTATATGGATGGTAGATAAATGTTTTTGTAATCTGAAAATATAAAAACAGCAAGGTAACTAATGATAAAAGTGAGCGTAAATGGTATTGCAATGCTAGGAAACAAGGCCTAGGGTTCATACTTTCGCTAGTGCAAGTTCCCTCAACAATAATAACATAATTGGATCACATAACTATCCCTCAACATGCAACAAAGAGTCACTCCAAAGTCACTAATAGCGGAGAACGAACGAAGAGATTATGGTAGGGTATGAAACCACCTCAAAGTTATTCTTTCCAATCAATCGGTTGGGCTATTCCTATAAGTGTCACAAACATCCCTAGAGTTCGTACTAGAATAACACCTTAAGACACAAATCAACCAAAACCCTAATGTCACCTAGATACTCCAATGTCACCTCAAGTATCCGTGGGTATGATTATACGATATGCATCACACAATCTCAGATTCATCTATTCAACCAACACATAGGACCTCAAAGAGTGCCCCAAAGTTCCTACCGGAGAATCACGACGAAAACGTGTGCCAACCCCTATGCATAGGTTCATGGGCGGAACCCGCAAGTTGATCACCAAAACATACATCAAGTGAATCACGTGGTATCCCATTGTCACCACAGATACGCACGGCAAGACATACATCAAGTGTTCTCAAATATTTAAAGACTCAATCCGATAAGATAACTTCGAAGGGGAAACTCAATCCATTACAAGAGAGTAGAGGGGGGAGAAAACATCATAAGATCCAACTATAATAGCAAAGCTCGCGATACATCAAGATCGTACCACCTCAAGAACACGAGAGAGAGAGAGAGAGAGAGAGATCAAACACATAGCTACTGGTACATACCCTCAGCCCCGAGGGTGAACTACTCCCTCCTCGTCATGGAGAGCGCCGGGATGATGAAGATGGCCACCAGAGAGGGATTTCCCCCTCCGTCAGGGTGCCGGAACGGGTCTAGATTGGCTTTCGGTGGCTACGTAGGCTTCTGCTGGCGGAACTCCCGATCTATTGTGCTCGCGGATGTTTTTAGGGTATATGGAGATATATAGGTGGAAGAAGTACGTCAGGGGGGCACGAGGGGCCCACGAGGGTGGAGGGCCCGCCCGGGGGGTGGGCGCGCCCCCCTACCTCGTGTCCTCCTCTAAGCTTCCTTGACATAGACTCCAAGTCTCCCGGGTTGCTTTCCTTCCAAAAATGAGTTCCGTGAAGTTTCAGGTCAATTGGACTCCGTTTGATTTTTCTTTTCTTCAAAACCCTAAAATAGGCAAAAAAAACAGAAACTAGCACTAGGCTCTGGGTTAATAGGTTAGTCCCAAAAATAATATAAAAGTGTATAATAAAGCCCACAAACATCCAAAAAAGAAGATAATATAGCATGGAGCAATCAAAAATCATAGATACGTTGGAGACATATCAGCATCCCCAAGCTTAATTCCTGCTCGTCCTTGAGTAGGTAAATGATAAAAATAGAATTTTTGATGCGGAGTGCTACTTGGCATAATTTCAATGTAATTCTTCTTAATTGTGGTACGAATATTCAGATCCGAAAGATTCAAGACAAAATTCATATTGACATAAAAATAATAATACTTCAAGCATACTAACTAAGCAATTATGTCCTCTCAAAATAACATGGCCAAAGAAAGTTCATCCCTACAAAATCATATAGTTTAGTCATGCTCCATTTTCGTCACACAAGAATGCTCTCATCATGCACAACCCCGATGACAAGCCAAGCAATTATTTCATACTTTAGTAATCTCAAACCTATAAATTTCACGCAATATATGAGCGCGAGCCATGGACATAGCACTATGGGTGGAATAGAATATAATGAGGGGGGTTATGTGGAGAAGACAAAAAAGGAGAAAGTCTCACATCAACGAGGCTAATCAATGGGCTATGGAGATACCCATCAATTGATGTTAATGCAAGGAGTAGGGATTGCCATGCAACGGATGCACTAGAGCTATAAATGTATGAAAGCTCAACAATAGAAACTAAGTGGGTGTGCATCCAACTTGCTTGCTCACGAAGACCTAGGGCACTTGAGGAGGCCCATTGTTGGAATATACAAGCCAAGTTCTATAATTAAAATTTCCCACTAGTATATGAAAGTGACAAAACAAGAGACTCTCTATCATGAAGATCATGGTGCTACTTTGAAGCACAAGTGTGGCAAAGGATAGTAACATTGTCCCTTCTCTCTTTTTCTCTCATTGTTTTGGGCCTTCTCTTTTTTTATGGCATTTCTCTCTTTTTTCCTTTTTTGGGCCTTCTCTTTTTTATGGCCTTTTCTTTTTTTCTTTTTTTATTTTTTCCTCACTTGGGACAATGCTCTAGAAAATGATGATCATCACACTTCTATTTATTTATAACTCAGTGATTACAACGCGATGCTAGAACAAAAGATGACTCTGTATGAATGCCTCCGGCGGTGTACCGCGATATGCAATGATCCAAGAGTGACATGTATGAAATAATTATGAACGGTGGCTTTGCCACAAATACGATGTCAACTACATGATCATGCAAAGCAATATGACAATGATGATGCGTGTCATAATAAACAGAACGGTGGAAAGTTGCATGGCAATATATCTCGGAATGGCTATGGAAATGCCATAATAGGTAGGTATGGTGGCTGTTTTGAGGAAGATATAAGGAGGTTTATGTGTGATAGAGCGTATCATATCACGGGGTTTGGATGCACCGGTGAAGTTTGCACCAACTCTCAATGTGAGAAAGGGCAATGCACGGTACCGAAGAGGCTAGCAATGATGGAAGGGTGAGAGTGCGTATAATCCATGGAATCAACATTAGTCATAAAGAACTCACATACTTATTGCAAAAATCTACAAGTCATCAAAAACCTCGGCACTACACGCATGCTCCAAGGGGGGTAGATTGGTAGGAAAAGACAATCGCTCGTCCCCGACCGCCACTCATAAGGAGGACAATCAAATAACACCTCATGTTTCAAATTTGTTACATAACGTTTACCATACGTGCATGCTAACTTCAACTAGCACGACTTTGATATTATTACCTCCATATCTCAAAACAATCATCAAGCATCAAACTTCTCTTAGTATTCAATACACTCATAAGAAAATTTTACTAATCTTGAATACCTAGAATATTAGGATTTTAAGCAAATTACCATGCTATTTAAGACTCTCAAAATAATCTAAGTGAAGCACTAGAGCAAATGACAAACTACTCCGAAAGATATATGTGAAGATCAATGAGTAGTCGAATAATTATGCAACTATGTGAAGACTCTCTCTCATTTAATAATTTCAGATCTTGATAATTTATTCAAACAGCAATCAAAGCAAAAGAAAATGACATCTAAGAATATCAAACATCATGTGAAGAAGCAAAAACTTAGGATCAACCGATACTAACCGATAGTTGTTGAAGAAGAAAGGTGGGATGCCAACCGGGGCATCCCCAAGCTTAGACGCTTGAGGCTTCTTGAAATATTATCTTGGGGTGCCTTGGGCATCCCCAATCTTGAGCTTTTGTGTCTCCTTAATTCCTCTCATATCACGGTCTCCCTAAATCTCAAAAGCTTCATCCACACAAAACTCAACAAGGACTCGTGAGATAAGTTAGTGTAAACCATTGCAAAAACCTTATCATACTCTACTGTAACAAATCACTAAAATTATTATTCAACATTGCATACTAAATTCCTCTTCATATTTAATAGTCCTATCCTCAAATAGAATCATTAAAGAAGCAAACATATGCAAACAATGCAAACATAATAGCAATATGCCTAAACAGGACAGTCTGTAAAGAATGCAGCAACATCCATACTTCCCTAGCTCCAAAAAATATGAAATAACATTCCCACTGTAGTAAATTTATCAGATCATAATATTCAAAAGGTTTCAACATTTTATCACATTCTGACTTTTCTAGGGAATTATTGCAACAGCGGTAAACTTCCTGTTTTCAAACAGCAACATGTGGAATTCTAAAATAGGCATAGTAAAGGCTATCAATGCCACTTTTATTGAAATAAAGGATGCAAAACATTTTTATAAATAACAGCAAGCAAATCCTAACAAAATAAATTGACGCTCCAAGCAAAACACATATCATGTGGCGAATAAAAATATAGCTCCAAGTAAAGTTACCGATGAACGAAGACGAAAGAGGGGATGCCTTCCGGGGCATCCCCAAGCTTAGGATTTTTGGTTGTCCTTGAATATTACCTTGGGGTGCCTTGGGAATCCCCAAGCTTAGGATCTTGCCAGTCCTTCTTCCATAGTCCATCGAATCTTTACCCAAAACTTGAAAACTTCACAACACAAAACTTAAAGTAGAAAACTCGTGAGCTCCGTTAGTATAAGAAAATAAATCACCACTTCAAGGTACTGTAATGAACTCATTCTTTATTTATATTGGTATTAAACCTACTGTATTCCAACTTCTCTATGTTTTATAAACTCTTTTACTAGCCATAGATTCATCAAAATAAGTAAACAACACATGAAAAACAGAATATGTCAAAAACAGAACAGTCTGGTGTAATCTGGATCAAACGTATACTTCTGTAACTCATAAAATTATCAAATAAATTGCTGAACCTGAGGAATTTATCTATTAATCATCTTCAAAAATATTTAACTAAATATCACTCTCCAATAGAAAATGGCAGCAAATCTCGTGAGCGCTAAAGTTTCTGTTTTTTACAGCAAGATCAACAAGACTTTCCCCAAGTCTTTCCAACGGTTCTACTTGGCACAAACACTAATTAAAAGAATAAAAATACATCCAAACAGAGGCTAGATGAATAATTTATTACTAAAAAGGAACAAAAAGCAAGGAACAAGAATAAAATTGGGTTGCCTCCCAACAAGCGCTATCGTTTAACGCCCCTAGCTAGGCATGATGATTTCAACAATGCTCACATAAAAGATAAGAATTGAAACATAAAGAGAGCATCATGAAGAATATAACTAGCACGTTTAAGTCTAACCCACTTCCTATGCATAGGGATTTTGTGAGCAAACAACTTGTGGGAGCAATAATCAACTAGCATAGGAAGGCAAAACAAGCATAACTTCAAGATTTTCAACACATAGAGAGGAAACTTGATATTATTGCAATTCCTACAAGCATATATTCCTCCCTCATAATAATTTTCAGTATCATCATGAATGAATTCAACAATATAACTATCACATAAAGAATTCTTTTCATGATCTACAAGCATAGAATTTTTATTACTCTCCACATAAGCAAATTTCTTCTCATGAATAGTAGTGGGAGCAAACTCAAAAAAATAACTATCATATGAGGCATAATCCAATTGAAAGTTAAAATCATGATGACAAGTTTCATGGATATCATTATTCTTTATAGCATATAAGTCATCACAATAATCATCATAGATAGCAGGCATGCTCTCATCATAATAAATTTTCACATCAAAACTTGGGGGACTAAAAATATCTTCATCAAACGTAGCATCCCGAAGCTTGTGGCTTTGCATATCATTAGCATCATGGATATTCAAGGAATTCATACTAACAACATTGCAATCATGCTCATCATTCAAATATTTAGTGCCAAACATTCTAATGCATTCTTCTTCTAGCACTTGAGCACAATTATTGGAATCCTTATTCTCACGAAAGACATTAAAAAGATGAAGCATATGAGGCATCCTTAATTCCATTTTTTGTAGTTTTCTTTTATAAACTAAACTAGTGATAAAACAAGAAACTAAAAGACTTGATTGCAAGATCTAAAGATATACCTTCAAGCACTCACCTCCCCGGCAACGGCGCCAGAAAAGAGCTTGATGTCTACTACACAACCTTCTTCTTGTAGACGTTGTTGGGCCTCCAAGTGGATGACCTAAGGTTTATCAATCCGTAGGAGGCGTAGGATGAAGATGGTCTCTCTCAAGCAACCCTGCAACCAAATAACAAAGAGTCTCTTGTGTCCCCAACACACCCAATACAATGGTAAGTTGTATAGGTGGACTAGTTCGGCGAAGAGATGGTGATACAAGTGGTATATGGATGGTAGATAAATGTTTTTGTAATCTGAAAATATAAAAACAGCAAGGTAACTAATGATAAAAGTGAGCGTAAACGGTATTGCAATGCTAGGAAACAAGGCCTAGGGTTCATACTTTCGCTAGTGCAAGTTCCCTCAACAATAATAACATAATTGGATCACATAACTATCCCTCAACATGCAACAAAGAGTCACTCCAAAGTCACTAATAGCGGAGAACGAACGAAGAGATTATGGTAGGGTACGAAACCACCTCAAAGTTATTCTTTCCAATCAATCCGTTGGGCTATTCCAATAAGTGTCACAAACAGCCCTAGAGTTCGTACTAGAATAACACCTTAAGACACAAATCAACCAAAACCCTAATGTCACCTAGATACTCCAATGTCACCTCAAGAATACATGGGTATGATTATACGATATGCATCACACAATCTCAGATTCATCTATTCAACCAACACATAGGACCTCAAAGAGTGCCCCAAAGTTCCTACCAGAGAATCATGACGAAAACGTGTGCCAACCCCTATGCATAGGTTCATGGGCGGAACCCGCAAGTTGATCACAAAAACATACATCAAGTGAATCACGTGGTATCCCATTGTCACCACAGATACGCACGATAAGACATAAATCAAGTGTTCTCAAATCTTTAAAGACTCAATTAACTTCAAAGGGGAAACTCAATCCATTACAAGAGAGTAGAGGGGGGAGAAAACATCATAATATCCAACTATAATAGCAAAGCTCGCGATACATCAAGATCGTACCACCTCAAGAACACGAGAGAGAGAGAGAGAGATCAAACACATAGCTACTGGTACATACCCTCAGCCCCGAGGGTGAACTACTCCCTCCTCGTCATGGAGAGCGCCGGGATGATGAAGATGGTCACCGGAGAGGGATTGCCAACTCTGGCAGGGTGCCGGAACGGGTCTAGATTGGCTTTCAGTGTCTACAGAGGCTTCTGGCGGCGGAACTCTCGATCTATTGTGCTCCCGGATGTTTTTAGGGTATATGGAGATATATATGCAGAAGAAGTACGTCATGGGGGCCATGAGGGGCCCACGAGGGTGGAGGGCGCGCCCAGGGGAGTGGGCGCGCCCCCCTACGTCGTGGCCTCCTCGAAGCTTCCTTGACGTAGACTCCAAGTCTCCCGGGTTGCTTTCCTTCCAAAAATGAGTTCCGTGAAGTTTCAGGTCAATTGGACTCCGTTTGATTTTCCTTTTCACCGATGTGACAACCCCCATGAGCTCTACCCGATCCACTCATCCACCT
Source organism: Triticum dicoccoides (assembly GCF_002162155.2). NCBI lineage: Eukaryota > Viridiplantae > Streptophyta > Magnoliopsida > Poales > Poaceae > Triticum > Triticum dicoccoides. The sequence continues at coordinate 56,972,748 of NC_041380.1, read as the reverse complement.
CCTCCGTCACTCCACCCATGGTGCTTTCCACTAGAGTGGACCTTTGGCATGCTCAACTCGGCCATCCCAACACCGCCACCCTTCGTCATATTCTTCGGAGTTTTTCCTTCACGTGTAATAAGATCGACGACCACGCTTGTCATGCTTGTCGACTCGGCAAACATGTTCGTCTTCCTTTTATTACTTCATCGCATGTTGCATCATTCCCGTTTGAGTTCATTCATAGTGATGTTTGGACCTCTACTATTGCAAGTAACACTGGCTATCTCTATTATCTTGTTATACTTGATGATTTTTCGCACTATGTGTGGACCTTCCTGTTGCGGTGAAAGTCGGATGTTCTTGCCACTCTCACCGCTTTCTACTCTTATGTCTCCACGCAGTATGGGCGTCCCATCCATGCGTTGCAAACAGACAACGGGAAGAAGTTTGATAATCTTGTGGTCCGCAACCTTCTCGCCACACACGGCACAATTTTTCGTCTCAGTTGCCCGTACACTTGACAATAGAATGGCCGCGGTGAGCGCGTGCTTCGCACTCTTAATGAACGCGTCTGCACGCTTCTCTTTCATGCCAACGTGCCACCACGTTTTTGGCCCGACGCACTTGCCACCGCATCACTACTTATCAACATTTGTCCTTGTCGCACTCGCGGGAATTTTGCACCTCATCATCTTTTGTTCGTCACGCCACCGTCCTACGCTCTGCTCCGCATCTTCGGTTGCTTGTGCTACCCTAGCATCGCTTCCACTACTCCGCATAAGCTCGCACCGAGGTCCTTGGCCTGCATCTTTCTCGGCTATCCCCCCAACACCAAAGGCTACCGCCGCTATGATCCTATCTCACATTGGGTGATCACTTCCCGACATGTTTACTTTGATGAGATGGTTTTCCCGTTTCAGCAGGTACCTTCGGATCTTACCGCACCGCCCGCTCCCGGTGACGGCCGCCCGCGTGCTTCTCTTGGGCCGCCTCCCGGCTTTGAGGGTCCCCCTCCCCCGCTCCACGGGTCGAGTTTCTCCCTGTTCGGCTGCCTCAGGGGCTGCACCCCTCCTGGCACCCACCCCGCCCTCGGCATCTCCGGCGCCCACGACGCCCTCGGCGTCCCCGGCGCGCGCCACGCCATCGGCGTCCCTAGTGCCCGCGACGCCTCAGGCGTCCCCCGCGGCCTCGGAGGCGGCGGGCTCTTCATTGTCATCACCCGCCGCCGCCCCGAACCTGCTGCCCCGCCCGTTGACTCGCTCTCGGGCTGGCACTCTTCGCCCGAGTACACGGTATACCAGCGATGAGTACCTTATCACTGCTTTCATTTCTGAGCCATCCCCTCTCCCATCGTCAGCTCAAGCCACCCTTCGGGATCCTTGTTGGCTCACTGCGATGCAGGAAGAGTTCGATGCTCTCCAGCAGAACCGCACCTGGCAGCTCGTCCCTCGGCCGCCTCGTGCCAACATCATCACGGGCAAGTGGGTCTTTTGGCACAAGACTCATCCGGATGGCACTCTTGAGCGCTACAAAGCTCGCTGGGTGGTTCGGGGCTTTCAGCAACGCGCGGGCGTGGACTTCACTAACACTTTTTCCCTGGTTGTTAAACCGGACACGATCCGCACCGTGCTTCAGTTAGTCATCTCCCGAGCTTGGCATGTGCATCAGTTGGACGTTTCCAATGCCTTCTTGCACGACCACCTCACTGAGCAGGTGTTCTGTGAGTAGCCCACCGGCTTCATCGACGCCACGCATCCAGACCATGTGTGCTTGCTCTCCCGTTCCCTTTACGGGTTGAAGCAGGCGCCTCGGGCCTGGTACTAGCGCATCGCTGTGTTCCTGTAGACGCTCAGATTTACATCCACTCGATCTGATGCGTCCCTCTTCGTGTACCATCACGGCGTTGACACGACCACTTGCTGCTCTATGTCGACAACATCATCCTGACAGCATCCACTGCTGAGCTCCTTCAGCGGCTCACTTCTCGTCTTTGTGATGAGTTTGCCCTCAAGGACTTGGGGCCCCTGCACTACTTCCTTGGCATCGAGGTGGTCCCACGGCCAGATGGGTTCTTCCTGCATCAGCAGCGGTATGCTCATGAGCTTCTTGATTGCACTGGCATGCTTAACTGCAAGGCCGCTCCCACGCCCGTCGACACCAAGGCCAAGGTTTCCGCTCTGGAGGGTTCTCCTGCATCCGATGAGGCCTTCTATCGCTCCATCATGGGTGCTGTAGTACCTGACTCTGGCGCACCCTGATTTGCAGTATGTTGTTCAGCAGGTCTGTCTTCACATGCATGCTCCGCGCGACTCTCACTGGACCCTGGTGAAGTGTATCACTACTAGGGAAAACCTTATACACAGAATGTTACCAGTAGCGCTGTACAAAATCAAACGCTACTACTAATTAGTAGCAGGGCGCGTAAATAAACCGCGCTACTGCTACGACTTTTGCAGTAGCGCGTACTGGCGAAAAGCGTGGCTGCTATGTTTGCAGTAGCCCAACCTAGCAGTAGCGCGTATACTGGCCCAGCGCTACTGCTACACTCCTTAGCTGTAGCACTCTTACGTGTAAGGCGCTGCTGCTAACGGAAATAAAATAAAGTGAAAACAAGTAGAAAAGTAAATGAAAATGAAAGAAATAGAAAAAGGAGAAAGGAAAAAAATAAAATGTAAAGAAAAATAAAATAAAAAGGAAAAAAGGAGAAAGGAATAGCAGTAGCGGGTTTCAGTAAACGCGCTATAGCTAACATAGCTATAGCGCGTTTCTGAAAACTCGCTACCATTACGTTTCACTTAAACAGCGGTCCCCCCTGGCCACCACTTCTTCCCAAAATCCCTCGCCCTCGCCGCCGTCTCCCCAATTCGTCGTCGCCCACTTCGTCGCCGTCTCCTGTCGGCGTGGACGCCTGCAACCTCACCATCTCCCCCTGAGGCCACCGTCATCCTCACCGCCGCCGCCCAAGGCCGCCCTCAGCCTCACCGCCGCCGCCCAAGGCCGCCCTCGACGTCACCGTCGGCGCCCTCCACCTCACCGCCGCCCGAGCCCGCCCAGGACCGTCGTTGCACGTGCCCGAGCCTGCCCTCTCTCCCCTCTCTGTAAGTCCCCCACCCCTCCCCCCACTCATCTCTCTCTGCATTTTAGAGAAAAAAATAGTAGAGCAAAATTAGTAGAGCAAAAGTTAGTTAGGGCAGTAGGGTTTAATTAGTGTAGATGCTGCTTGTATAGTATATAGTGATACTAGTAGATGTTAATTAGTTAGGGAAATAGTGGTACTAGTAGATGTTAATTAGATGTTTTTCAGTTAGGGCACTAGAGTTTTGCTAGGTTAATTAGGTTAGTAGTGCTGCTAGTAGTAGCGGTACAGTAGGTTAATTAGGTGATGTTAAATGAATAACCTAAATGAATGAAATTAGTAGTTAACTGATTTTTTTTCCTTTCATCATTATAGAGCACTAAAGTTAACTGAATTTTGTTCTATTAGTAGTTAAATGAATTTTCTTCTACACTTTGTTTTTGAATTAGCTTGCGAAATTTGGACATGTGGTTGCTCGTGTATATTTGGACACTGTTTCCAGGGAATGATGCTTAGTGGCCTATGTTTTGCCGGAATGTTGATTCATTTCTTTTCCGGCAAATTTTAGGTTCTCGATTTGTCCACTTTTTAGCAAAGGTCATGCCGAAATTTTCCATGAATTTCAGCATGACTTGTGCTACAAACTAGGACATATTGAGTGCCCGTGATTTGCCGCACCAGGAAGGAGTCAACATTCCTGCAAAACAATAGGCCTTTTTTATGTCATTATTCGTTTTATTAGGTCTAGAATTAATTGACTAGATTTGATCATAGGAAACATGGCTAGCAGCGATGAAGGACAGGGTTCTGGTGATTGCGATGACGCCTACCGGGCGGCAGACGAATTTTTTATCCTTACCGACGATCAACCGATGTTATTGCTGGGCCCACTGGTGGCATCGGGGACTGAGACCGACACGCGGACCGGTGCTGAGACTGGAACCGGCGCTCAGACGCAGACCGGCATCGAGACCGGCGCTGAGACTGAGACCGGCACTGCCTCGGGGAGCGGAGCCGATGTAGAACCGAAAGCAAAGAGGCAACGGGTTCCTAACAAACTCAGGACTACTAGAGTGGTGGTCACGAAGGTGGACGACGGCAATTTTGAGCCAACGGCGCCCGAGGAAGCGCGTCGATGCTACGGCAATCAAATAGGCTGCATCGTACGGACAACCGCCACCATCAACGATGAGAAACTACAGAAGATAGAAAATATGAGGAGCTCCCTCCTAAAGAAGTTTCACCAGATATTCTTGTTCCCGGGCCGGAATGAGAATGACTATAAAGATCCAGATGAGGACCCGGCAATGAAGAAGATAAACAAACATCCCATGACCAAGTTTAGCGACGCGTTGGCCTCCTGGAAAATTGAGTGAAAGCAAGGATCATCGACAAGAAGGAACCCTACTCCGAGATTGTAAAGGATAATCCGACAATCACGGAAGAGCAGTTTCAAATATTCAAGGAGGCTTGCGAGGCCGAAGATGCCAAAGTCTAAGTACATGAAGGGGCTTCAAGAAAGGAACTTTGGGAGCCACCACCTCGGAAGCCGTGGTTACGACGGAAAGAGGTCCAAATGGGCCAAGGAGGACGCGGAAGCCGCGAGTCTGGGCATCGCAGACCCCTTGGCGGAGTTCACCGTCCAGCAGGAGCGTGACGTCCTCAGGGCCCGGCACCATTGGGACCCAGTGAAAAAGGTTTACGAGACAACACCGGTCATTACGAAGTTCATAAGACTGTTGGTAATTTTAGTTTCTGATCAATTCGACTGCACACATTAGTCATATTTGTAAACGATCGTTGTGCCTTTTGCAGAGAGAGCAGCACAGGATTGCGGCCGAAAGCGACTCGCCGTCTAAGGCATTGACGAGGCCCAAGTGGGACACTCCATTCAATCGGGTGTTGAACATATTGAAACAACAACCGGTGGATACTCGACCGTCGTATGGGCGCATGCACGGTGTCGGAGACGGCGCCATGTGGAATAAGTACTACCGTGAGACCACGGAGGAGAGAAAGGAAAGACGGAGGTTAAATGAAGAAAACATCGACAAGAGGGTTGAGATTGCGGTTGAGAAGAAATCAACTCATACAGTCGCAACAGCAGTAGCTGCCGCAAAACAGGTGGCTGTAGATATTTTTACTACCTTGGTTCCGGCCGTTTTCAAATGGACCAGGCAAAATCCAGAAAAAATGCAGCAGACTTTCCCCTTGCTGACTTCTTGGCGGGGAGCAGCTCGACTAGCGTTGCACCAGCACCTGCAGCTGCACCTGCTCCCGCACCGGCTCCCGCACCGGACATGCTAGGCGGTTCTTCGTCTTTGGCTGAGCTCGAAGCCCTCATGGTATCTGTCACACCGGCCCCCTTCAATATAAATGTATAATCTCTCGTTTTCGTTGCCTTTCGGATGTCTCACGTCGCAGACTTTTCTTTGCAGGCCGACGAAACCCCGTGCACCATATTGTACACCATTGGCGACTAGAAGGTGGACGTGGGGAAGGCGACGATAATGGAGCCGAAGGAACCATTGTTCCACAGCCGGACGATCCCCCCGAACGTCTTCAAGGTTTCCGTGGCCAGTGTCAAACCGGGCCATGAGAATTTGCCTCCTCCAGTACTACTGGGGGATGACAACGAGACACCGCGGCGGCTTGGTGATTGTTGCAATGCTGGGTGGGTCCTGTTGTGGCCAAAGAGTCTGCTTCGTCTGGAGGCGGCTGGGAGCACACCCACGAGCACGCAGCCTCAGCAAGGTATGAACATCAACACCCCACCTACCCAATTAGCGTCGGGTGTCGGGTTGGGTGATAGCGGACAGGGTAAGGAGGAGGCTCCATTAGTCGCTGATGACGTCGCCATGGATGAGGATGAGGACGACGATGGCGCTGCTGAACAGTATGTCTATACTGGCGCCTCCTCAGGGTTTGAGCGTCATGAGTCGGTGCCTGAATTGCCGTCTCAGCATATTATGGACGACCTTCCGGTAGTAAAGAAGTTTAGGAAGAGAGCGGGGAAAGGCAAAAAAGCTGTTTCTATGATCCAACCGCCTCAGCAACCTCGGCTTCAGGACCGTATAGATATCCCCGATGCGGATAAATGGCATATCCCCGGTCAACCAAGCCTATCTGCAACAGCGCTACGGGCCAGATTCGGCGATGTAAAGAGACTTCATGACAATGTGCTGCGGGTAGAGAAAGACCTCCTAGCCTCGAAAGATCCAGGATACCCACTCTGCGTGGTTAACATTCCGCGGCAAATGTCATACGTCGACAGCTTCCCCACGGATAAGTTCTTTCTCCGATTCGATTACATATTCGACATGTTTCACGTGAAGAAGTTGGATTTTACGTTTGTCCGCCTTTATGCCTTGCACATGAACTACATCATCGGGGTTGAGCAGATATCTCATATATGTGTCGCTGACCCGTACTACATGCACGAGGGCTTCTTGGGAGTCTGCACAAATCACCATGAATACGCGAGGGATTACATCGTCAGTTTCATGCTCGCCAATAAGGACAAGGGGCGATTCTTGTGCCTTATCATCCCGTGTAAGTCATCCGCGCTGCTATCCTTCGTCCTTCGATTTCAATCATTCATTTGCACGGTGGAGGCTAATTAATTTGAGGACTTATTTTGCGCAGCGGCGGGTGCGCCGTCCTCATCATCCTCTACCCCCGATTCTCCCACGCTCTTTACTTGGACTCGTCGAAGAACATTCACAAAAAGGATTACACCCACATCAAGGATGTTCTCGACAGTGCTATGTATTACTACAATCAATGGGTGGAGAGGTCAGGGACAAGAAGATAAGGGGTGGCAGGGTCGCCTTCAGCCATAAGACCGACTTATGCTGCATCCAGCAACCGAACAATTCTCTTAATGATGGATTCTATGTCCTACACCACATGCTGGAGTACAGACGGGATCACCAGAACCTTCGCATGGCACCTTCTTCCGGCGATGCCCATATTCTGCAATGGGCAAAGGACATAGGAGATATCGAGGATCATCGACTTCGAGCTGAGTTCTATAACATCCAGCGCGAACTTGCCCAAATCATCATGAAGGAGGTCGTCGGAAAAACAGGGATGTTCTACGGAGAAGGACATATGTCGCGGGAAGACGTCCGAACATGGATAGCCTCTCAGTGTCTCGACCTAAAGCCTTTCACTAGTCTCGGGGACTATCTCCCTGACTTGGATGGATGGAACGACATGTTGGAGTGATTGTCGATATATGACAATGTGTCCGTTTAGTCCATACTTTCTGTATGACAAAACTTTGAGTTATGCACAGTGAAACTTTATTTGTGATGTAATTAAACCGTCGTCCTCCTCGACTAGCGAAAATCACTCTAGTTAGGGCATTTTGGGGTACGATGAACTTTGTTATTTATGCTTATGATATGTTGTTTCTATTTTTGCCAAGTTTGTCTCTTTCTGTTGCTCAACTATATATGTTGCATATCATCGACTCATGTGATGATGCAGGTGCATAGATCATATATGGCGAAGAAGTGCTACACTAGGAGTATATATACGACAAGTGGCCGGAGTGTCAGGCCGCCCAGGTGTTCCGGTTTCCGAGCGACAGGCAGTAGTTAGTTTAGGTTCACGCTAATGCGAGAGAGGGATACGAACTCATGTTCTCAAAGTGATAGTTCTTCTCGTGTATATCATTGTTTAGATGGATGACGATGTATTTGCAAGTAATCGAGACTTGTATTGCTATTTTCGAGATGATGACGAGAGACCACTTTGTGTTGGATGATGATTATGATGATGACATGATTTGATGAGACTAATTGTATGTATATGCTATGATTACATTTGTATGTGTATGATATGCTAAAGATTATTGTATAAAGCCTATTCAAATACAAAACAAATACAAAACAAATATGCAGGAAAAAAACTAATAAATAAACTAGTAGTAGCAAGGGGAATTTTAGCAGTAGCGCCTCCTTACCAGTAGCGCGTCCCAGCAAACAGCGCTGCAGATAAGATCAGTAGCGCCATTTCTCAAAGAGCGCTACAGCTATTCATTTATAGCAGTAGCGTGGGACAACAGGCGCTACTGCTATACATTAGCTGTAGCGCCTTATTAGTAGCGCCGGCACCCGCGCTACTGAGAGGCCCAAAACCCTCGCTGCTGCTAGGCTTTTCCCTAGTAGTGTATCCTCTGTTACATACGCAGCACCCTGTCCATGGGACTCACGCTGACGGCCTCCGCCTCCACCGACCTCGTCGCCTACTCTGATGCGGACTGGGCTGGCTGCCCGGACACACGGCGCTCCACCTTGGGGTACTGTGTCTACCTTGGGCCATCCCTGATCTCGTGGTCATCCAAGTGACAGCCCACCATCTCCCGCTCAAGTGCCAAGGTAGAGTATCGGGCAGTGGCTAACGTCATTGCCAAATGCTCATGGCTTCGTCAGCTGCTCCAGGAGTTGCTTTGTGATGTTCACAAGGCCACGCTCGTCTATTGTGACAGCGTCTCCGCCGTGTACCTCTCCGCCAACCTGGTCCACCATCATCGAATGAAGCACATTGAGCTTGACATACACTTTGTTCATGAGCAGGTGGCTCTTGGGCGCATCCGGGTCCTCCACGTCCCGACGGCACAACAGTTCACCGATGTCATGACGAAAGGATTGCCTACTTCTGTTTTCGAGGAGTTCAGGTCCAGTATTTGCATCTCCGGTGACGCTTCGACTGCGGGGGGTGTTGAACATATGGTTTGTGCATGTATATTGTATATCTCGGCCCACCTCCTAGTCATTGTATAGTTGAGGTAGTGGCCCACTTTGTACTCCATATATACGTGCGCTATGCACCGATCAATATATCGTGTAGCATTGCCAAAACTCTCGTTTCCAACATGGACTGACGGAGCTTGATGAAATGATTCAAAAAAGAGCCGAGTAGTCATCAATGCTCCCTTTTGAGGGATGCAATCTGTGACTATGAATCTTCTCTACATATAAGTAGGGAAGATTCATAGTGAGAATCATATCTTCCACAAATGGTGCAATGATGACTCAAGCTTGGCATGTTTGGACAACACAACTATTTAAGCAGGTCGCGGCACTCCTCATGCAGTGAGGTGGGACTAAACCACTACCATAGCCTTGTTGTAGGGTGAAGGGTCATATATTGTCGAGTTCATTATATTAGGAACTCGACAAAGCTGTGACCCCTAGACTTCCCATAGCCACGTCATCGCTGGACCACCTGTCAGGTCTTTATCGAGTTCCTCCAGCATGAAACTCGACATATACGTGCATTTTTTGAAAGCAAAAAGCTATGTCCAAAACATGTACCCCCTCTGACTCTGTTCAGCTTGGATTGGGGTAAGTGAAGTTCAATGCATTCAGGTGATGCATGGTGGCTTCAACTGCTTCTCTCCTACCCTTCCACCCGCCTCTTGACCATCTTTAACTACCTCCTCGTCCTTAGCTAGAAGAATTGCATCTATGAAGTCCACCGGTTGCGGCGAGCTTCTGTCATTCTTATCATCCATAGACTAGCCGGATATGTCTTTCTTCGCTGGGTTTCGTATGTAGGAAGCCGATATCCTAGCCATGAGCTAAGTGTTGATATGCGCATTGCATGCAGTTGAGCTCCCAGTGGGCGCCGCAAACCCCTCTCAAACCATCGGGCAGATGGCCCGGTAAAAAAAGCGACCCAAGCAGGCAGTATGGACCGACGGAGCTTGAGATGAAATGATTCAAAAAAGAGCCGAGTAGCCATCAATGCTCACTTTGTGAGGGATACAATTGTGACTATGAATATTCTCTACATTTAAGCAGAGAAGCTTCAAAGTGATAGTCACATCTTCCGCAAAGAGTGCAATGATGACTCAAGTTTGCGGCATTTGGACGATGGCATGAGGCAGCTATTTTGTAGAAAGGAATAGAGAGGAAATTGATGGAATCGATTGATGGATGTTGTATTGAGCCTCTCATGTAGTTTATATAGAGTACATGTCTTGGAGGGCAAGAAGCCTCTCTTAGAGATAAGATAGGAGATGATTACAAATCATATGCTACCAAATACAGAGATATGCCTAGATACTCTAACATCCCCCTCCCCCATGTAGTCACAACGGTAGCAACGCAGACGGTAAGACTGGAGAAGAATCTAAAGGTAAGCCGATGGACATCCCCCCACAGTCGAACGGTCGATGCATCACGAAAGTCAGGTTCTTCCTCACCTATTTCGATCACCGCCGTCGCGCTCCTAACCTAGCTGTCGCCCCCTCCTTAGGCCACCACCGCCACTGCTCTTCTTCCTCACTCCGTTGCCGCTCGCTCACTCGAGCCACGCCGCCATTATGCCTCTTCGTCTTTGTCTAGCACCAGCTCATCGCCAGTGTCACACGTACTCCTGTGTTGGCCATGAGGCCCATGTTGATCGTGTTCTGGCTGCTTCACTAGTTGCATCATGGATGGGTGTATTTGGAGGCCGCATGTGGGTTGTGGCTTCTCGGGTCTGGATCAAGGTTAGGCTAATACCATGTAGAAGGAATAGAGAGGGGATTGGTGGAATTGATAGATGGATGTTGTATTGAGGCTCTTGGATGGTTTATATAGAGTACATGGCTTGGAGGGCAAGGCAGGAGATGATTACGAATCATATGCTAGCAAATCCAGAGAGATATGCTTGGATACTCTAACATATTTAAGCAGGTGGCCTAGATCCTCACACGCGGCTGAGGTGGGATTAAACCATTATGCATGTGTCGAGTCTCCCTTAGCCGAAGCTCGGAAAACGGACAAAACAAGATCATTTTTTACATTGAAGACGTTTTTAGAAAAAGAAAAAAACAACGAAAAAATTGAAGAAAATGGAAAAAATAAACAATTTATGAATTGAAAATCTCTTTCATTGTAGTAGGGCTATCAACGTATATGAATGAGACGAACTTAACATTTTATGAACAATCATCATTGATGAAATGAAATCTAGTGTCAAGTTGTCTGGCTCACACAGCAAGAATTGATGGACCTAATGCAACAAGAGAGAGGCTTACCACCGTCCGCCGATGTGGCTATTTAAGCCGGCCGGCACTCGCGCGGCGAGGTGGGACTAAGCATAACCTTTTACCATCTCTGGAGGAAGAAATCATGGGGTAAAATCTTCGCCGAGTTTATTCTGTCGGAAACTTAGCAAAGATGGGACCCCTGGATTTCTTAATTATAAAAAATAAAAAGGAACATGTTTACCAAGTTTCTGGTTGCCAAAACTCGACAAACATAGGCCGTCATGACGGTCCGTTGCCTGCTGCATAGCATGGCCTGCATGTCATACTTTACCGAGTTCTTTCTATCAGGAATTCGGCCAACTTGAGATTGTATTGAGTTTATTAAGTTGGTCGAGTAGTTTTTCGTTGGAACCAGGAAAAGCCACAGCTCTGCCGAGTTGCTTATCACTGCTAGGTCCAATTTTGGATCAAACTCGGCAAACATAAGTTTGCTGAGTTCCCGATGGAATGAACTCGGCGAAGTATTGGAACTCGGGACAAAATCAGATTCTAGTAGTGTTACTGCGATTGCCTCATTTCATTAACTAAGAAGGGTTTTACAATATTTAGAACTTAGCCAAAGCATGGCACATAAACACCTAGCCTACTCTCGCGGCATAATCAATCTGAAATCTTCTGCAGTCGCCACCTCCCAAAGCACGTCCACCGTGTTTACTGTTACGAAAGCAACTTCATATTATTAGGAGGCCAAAGGCAACATATATACAAGTACATGAGGATGCCAAAAGGCTAGAATGCAAAAGACCAAAAGTCATCACTAATATAACTCTAACACCCCCCTCAAACTCATGGTGGATCCATAACACTGAGTTTGGAGAGGTGAAATCTATGGTGTGCTCTAGTCTGTGCCTTCGTGAAGAAGTCCGCTAGCTGTAACTCGAAAGGTACATACTGAAGAGCAATAACATGATCCTGCACAGCAGCGCGCACGTAGGAAGCACCAACACCAATATGCTTGGTAAGCTCATGCTTCATGGGGTCCCGCGCAATGTTGATAGCACCTGTACTGCCGCACAAGAGAGTGGTAGGTGTAGTAACAGAAACACCAAAATCCTCCAGTAGCCATCGTAACCAAGTCACCTCTGCCGTCAGAAGAGCCATAGCTCTCAACTCGGCCTCAGCACTCGAACGGGAAACTGCAGTCTGTTTCTTCGTCTTCCAGGCAATGAGAGAACCACCAAGAAAAACACAGTAAGCAGAAAGTGAACGGTGATCCGAAGGATCACTAGCCCACGTAGCATCTGAATAGGCCTGGAGCTGTAATGAGCTAGAACAGGGGAAAAAGAGACGATGAGAGATCGTGCCACGAAGATATCGTAGAATACGAAGAAGGTGACTATAGTGAACTGAAGTGGGAGCGGAAACAAACTGGCTCAAAATATGGACAGGATATGAGATATCTAGACGAGTGACGGCAAGATAGACAAGACTCCCAACAAGATGACGGTAACGCGTCGGATCAGACAGGAGCTCGCCATCAAAAGCGCGAAGGTTAACATTGAGCTCCATAGGAGTCTCAGCAGTGCGCTCATCACTAAGAGCCGCACAAGCAAGAAGATCATGAATATACTTTTCTTGTGAAATATAAAAGCCATCAGAGGTGGAGGAAACCTCAATCCCAAGAAAGTAACGTAGAGGACCAAGATCAGACATAAAAAACTGCTCGCTGAGACGGGCCTTAAGAAAAGCAATGTACTCAGAATCATCGCCAGTGATGATCATGTCATCAACATATAGAAGAAGAAGAGTGCGACCACGAGCAGAAAGGTGGACAAACAGTGTTGGATCATGAGCGCTAGGCGAAAAACCAGCTGCGGTGACCACAGAGGCAAAACGCTCAAACCAAGCACGGGGGGCTTGCTTAAGGCCATATAGAGAGCAACGAAGACGGCAAACCATGCCATCAGGAACTGAATACCCAGGTGGTGGCTGCATATAAACTTCCTCACGCAACTCACCATTAAGAAAAGAATTCTTAACATCAAGCTGAGACACAGACCAGTGGCGAACAGAGGCCACGGCAAGAAGTGTGCGAACAGTAGTCATATGGGCCACAGGAGCAAAAGTCTCATTGTAATCACGACCATGCTCCTGCTGAAAGCCACGAGCCACAAGACGAGCTTTATAACGCTCAAGAGAACCATCTGAGCGAGTCTTAATCTTATAGACCCACTTACAAGTGATGGGACGAACACGGGGAGGAAGAGAAACCAGGTCCCACGTGCCATTGCGCTCAAGGGCAGCAATCTCCTGTGCCATCGCAAACTGCCATTCAGGATGAACAATAGCATCTCGATAAGAAGTCGGCTCACGAACGGTGGAAAGACCATAGTGAGAAGGAGAATAATGGTCAGGGGGCGGACAAGGCCGAGAACGAAGACCATAAGTCGGGTGAGAGGAGGAAGACGACACATCAGAAGTAGAGGGCACATCTGTAGACTTATCCACAACACGTGAATGACGAGTATAATGGAAAGGAAATGAGGCAAGAGGTGGAATCATTGAAGGTGGAGACGGGGAATGTATCGATGATGAAGGTGGAGAAGGGGAATGTATCGGCGACGAAGGTGGAGAAGGGGAAGGTACCGGTGATGAAGGTGGAGAAGGGGAAGGTATCGACGATGAAGGTAGAGAGTCATGCGATGAGGGAGAAGAAAACGTAGGAGAGGACGGGGTCGGATCTGCAACAGCAGGACGAGGAGTAGGAATACTGGGCACAAAGGGTGGTGTATCTGGAAATGTAAGAAAAGAGATGTCCTCCGTAGAAAAAACTGAGCGGGATGGACGTGGTTAGAAGGGACGAGATCCATCAAAGGTCACATCCCGGGAAATACGCATCCGGCGACCGACAGGATCCCAACACCGATAGCCCTTATGCTCATCACTGTATCCAAGAAAGACACACTCAACAGACTGAGCGGTTAGCTTGGTGCGTTCACGAGGGGAAAGCAAAACATAGAAAACGCAACCAAACGAACGGACCGCCGAATAATTAGGAGAACGACCAAAAAGATGCTCGAGAGGAATACCACCCTGTAGAGCAGCAGAAGGTTGAATGTTGATGAGATAGGTGGAAGTGGTAACAGCCTCGGCCCAGAAGTGAGGCGAAAGAGAGGCAGCAATCATCATTGCACGCGCCGTCTCAAGAAGGTGACGATGCTTGCGCTCAGCCACACCATTCTGAGCATGAGCACCAGGGCAAGAGAACTGAGTAAGAGTACCCTTCTCAGCAAGAAATCCTCGCAATGCATGGGAGATATACTCACCAGCTGAATCTGCGCGAAAAACACGAATAGGAGTGGAAAACTGGGTATGAACCATGGCGGCAAATTTTTTGTATATAGGTAAGACCTCACTACGAGAAGACATGAAATAGATCCAAGTGTACCGAGAAAAATCATCTATAAAGATAATATAGTAGCGATGACCCCCTTTCGAAGCGAAGGGAGCCGGACCCCAAACATCAGAGTGAATGAGATCAAAAGGACATTCGGACACCGACTCACTGTGAGGGTAGGGTAGCTGAATCTGCTTACCAAGCCGACAACCCAGACAATCCAACGAAGCGTTACCAGAGACAGACCCCAGAACACCGCGATGAACCAAAGATGAGAGACGAGAACCACATAAATGGCCAAGACGATGATGCCACTGCTGAAAAGAGCTGGTAGATGCAGCTATAGGGGGTGCGAGACTGGCGGTGGTGGCAGCGGAGGGAAGACGAAGCCAGTCAAGCTCCCAGAGACCATCAGAGCGTCGAGGGCCAGCACCAAGCAGAGCGCCCGTGTGACGATCCTGAATAGAACATGAATCAAAGTCGAGAATGACCCTACAACTAGAGTCAACAATCTGACCACCAGATATGAGCTGCATGGTAAGTCGAGGAACATGAGCGACAGAGGGAACATGAAATGAAGAAGTGCTAAGAGTGCCTCGACTAGCTACAGGGAGGGGAGTGCCATCAGCTGTAAGAACACGAACATGAGACTCCACAGGTTGAACAGAGGTCAAAGTGGAGGAATCATAAGTCATATGAAAAGACGCTCCAGTATCAAGAATCCATGGGGATGTACCTGAATGAGTGGAAGGTGGTTTCTCAGTGCCAGAAGAGTTAGCCACAGAACCTGTAGAAACCGTCGGTGAAGAATCCCAAGCATCAAGCATGCATTTCAGTTGTGCAATCTCATGCGCAGACAAGGACACGGCCGAAGAGGTCGTGGTAGAAACACCTGCCGATGATGAGCAGTCGCCTCCACCCGTGGAAGCTGCGTGCAGAGTCGACCGGGAGTAGCGAGTCGACGTAGAGCCACATGAGAAAGCCACTGGGGGTGTCGACGTAGAGCGGTCACCGCCAAACGCGGAAGCCGCGAGATGAATCGACGTAGAGCGACAATCACCAGGTGCGGAAGTCGTGGGAAGAGTCGACGTAGAGCGGCCACTGCCGTGCACGGAAGCCGCAAGAGGAGTCGACGTATAGCGACCAACACAGCCTGTTGAAGACTTTGAAAGGGACAACATCGCAGACGGACATGCACCAAGCACCGAGCGATAGCGCATGTGCGAGACTGGATCAATATAGGGAACGCCTTCGAAAGTCTGTGGATGGCGACGAAGACGCAGGCCCGACCGAAACATCATGCCAGTTTCTTTTTCTTCCATTTTTTTGTGACAACAGCAGAAAGATCAGGCAATCGCCGAAGAATCAGGCCTCAGGCCAACAGCCGAGTCCCAAAGGCAGCACCCCAGGCCAAAAACGAAGAAGAGCAACTGCGGCAACTCGATTCAATCCAGCAGACGAACAGCCGAGGCGGAGCAGTTGACCTCCGATAGCTGCTGCCTCTGCTTGATCTGGAGAGCTCTCGATCTGGAGCGGATGGATGCCTGGACATGAAACAGCAGCAGCTATGAACGCATGCGCGACCACTCGAGCGCCCGCGAACAGCAGCGGAAGGCAGCAGCGGCGTGGACGAGGCCGATGGCCGACAGCGCCGCGGAAGGCAGCAGCGGCGCGGAGGAGGCCGGCGGCCGACGCGCCGCGGAAGGCAGCAGGAGCGCGGACGAGGCCGGCGGCCGGCAGCAGCAGAGAAAGACAAACAGCCGGCGGCGACCTTGGAGGAATACAAGCGGCCAGCGGCTTGATCGATCAGGACACACTCCGATAGGATCCAACACAGCGATGGATCAGCTAATTAGCGCGTGTAGCTGGAGATGGACGTACGCCAAAGCAAAATCACGGCCGGCAGGAAAGAGAGCAACGGCGGCCGTGCAGGAGATTGGATCGGGAGTAGCACGAGTTGCGACGTGCGAAAAAAATACCTAGAGCTCTAATACCATGTTACGAAAGCAACTTGATATTATTAGGAGGTCAAAGGCAACATATATACAAGTACATGAGGATGCCAAAAGGCTAGAATGCAAAAGACCAAAAGTCATCACTAATATAACTCTAACATTTACCTTGCACACGATGATACTATGCATGGCTGAAAGATTCCTAAAAATCCTCGCATTCAACACATTCCAAATTTCCCATGAAGTAAGAATAAGGAGGGAAGTGACCCCTCATTGTTTTCTTGTGGATGGTGATCGTAGAATACTACAAATCTTTGACTCTGTTTAAGTAGCCCCAGTCGTCGGTGTTAACATCAATAGGCTCAAACCACACTTTAATCTCATTCCAAATACGCCTCGTGAACCTACACTTGAATAACAAATGTTTCGCCGGCTTCGGCTCCCTTCTGCACAATTGATATAAGTCATCCTCTACGTTGTACATTATCAGCCCTCCACACCTAGTCTTGCAAGATAAGCCATGCAAAACCGTAGCTAGGTGACGACCAATTGTTCCAAGAAGACGGCTTCAGTAACTAAATGTTCATGGAGTCGAGTTGAGCTGAATATGCTGATGATGTCTAGTACTTTGCTGAAAGGTTCCAAACAATTTCATCCTGGTTGTCGTCGCTTGAGTGTCGTGCAAACTGACCCAAAGATCAAAAAATAATTAATGATGTGCTGCACATAGAGATTAAGATTTATCTTAATGATTTTGATCCATTGGTCACGCTTCAGAGCTCCCTCAAGAATTAGGTTATTGCACATGGAGATTGCGAAAGTGGATTGTGCAATGTGTTTTCGCTTGTTCCCCCCAGGCTAAGGTGTGCATGCCAAAAGGTACTAGCAGTTTTACCATGTCCAGTAGTGGTTGTGTTCACATCAGAAGTGGTCCATATCAGTGGCATCACAAGCGTGTCAAACCCTACCTCCTTTTTGTATCTTTCCATGCAATCCATGGCCAACAGAGTAGCACAACTCTCTGGAATTTCTCTAGATCAAGGATGCCAGTCCACACATAGATGGTGGCCGACAAACGAGCTCCCACTTGATTTTACACTTCCCTCCCGACTCCTTGTCGGACCCGACCCATAAAAAAGCACTCTGCAACTTAACTACAGTCTTCATGATTCCTTTGGGCCAGGGGGTGGTAAGGAGGTAAATGGCTTGTGAATTAAGGAACGATTTAATCAACGTGTTTCTCCTCTCCATGCCATACTAGTTAATGAGCTTGCATGTGATCTTGTACACACTTCACAAGCAATGTGTGGGAAGACCTAAGTATCACAGTGGGAATTCAGTGAGAACAACTGGGAAGTTAAGAAAAATGCCATTGAGATCGATGTATAAGGGGACGCAATGATTTTTTTTTCCACATTGGTAACAAGACCGATAACCTCACCAACTTTTTGCAAAATACTCGTCAGGTTACTGATATCTTCTTTAATAGCGCTCACAAAAACCGCCACACGGTCTGCATCAAAGGAGGTGTGAAGACATGACCTCTCAATCTATGAAGGTGACTGTTAGCAGCCGCCAAATCCAAAATCTACTACAGCGGCTCAATAGTGAGGACAAACAAGAATGGGGACGGTGGATTCCCCTAACGATGGCATCTCTAGTATTGTATAGCCTTCCCCGGATGTTATTAATAAGAACACAGGAGGATGACGTGCACAACAGAGCGGTCAATCAATCACAGAATCTCGAAGGGAACCCTCTTTTATGCAAAAGGTCCAAGAAATGTTCTTATTGCACAGAGTCGAAAGCCTTTTTTTATATCCAACTTGAGAAGAAGAGACGGTGTGTTTTTCCTTTGCATTAACTAGATGATACCCATACGTTGCTGCGGGAATTGGCTGTAATATATTTTAATAAAATAGGATAAGTATATTTTTCGTCCCTCAACTCTCTCGAAAGTATAGAGATAGTCCCTCAACTCTAAAACCAGCAAAACTCGGTCCCTAAACTTTTCAAACCGGATAATTTAGTCCTTTGTACCGCTTGGAGTGGTTTCGTTGATGCGTGGCATGGTTTTTGACTGACTCGGGTGGTTTTGATTGATGAAGTGGAGCCTGCCGGTCGCCGGGCGCTGAAAGCCATGCTCGCTACCACCCTCTACTGCCCCTGGCTGAGTCCCCTTTGAGCATGCCGAGCAGCCATGCCCTGCTGGTCGTAACCGTTGTACGTACCTCCATTACTATCCCATGTGTACCTCCGTCCGTGGTTGTTGGTCGAGCTGCATTCCGCCGTATGATGGTCACCATGTCTACTGAAGACAAAGCCACCACTTGTCGTGCCCGCTGCACATCGCCGTGCTCCGCTGCCACTGGGCTATGCCATGCCCTGCTGCGCCGCCTCGGCGTTGTCTCATACATGCGAGCAGCAGGCACGCACCGCGCTCCTGCATGAGCTTCTTAATGGAAAACGCCAGGCTAAGCGTGAGCATCACGCTGGGCGTGCACACATCGCACCCGAGCGAGGAGCCCGAGCGAGGAGCCGTGGTCTAGGCTGTACTGCTTGAGTGCTTATTGAACGTTGACCACATAGGAGGGAGGCGTGCAGGTCCTCCATGGCCAAGTCATGCTCCTCTAGCCGCGCACTCGCGACCTTTAGCGCCGCCTCAAGGTGTCCACTGCTAGGGGAGGGGATGTACCCCGAAAATCGCACCGGCCGCTTGCCTCGGCGCTGCTGGTCACACGCACAGCTCCGCCATGGCCCTGCTGGCCTCGCCGCACCTCGTCTTCCCGGCCCAGCCATCCGTCAGCTCCTCCCAACGCTTCATGTCTCTCCTATCTTCTGCTCTAAGGCGGCAACAACAGGCGGAGGCCGACGAGCGCAGGCAGAACGACCCCACAGGTGTGCACATCAACTATTCGACGAAATTCCTATTGTAGAGGAAAACAGAACAAAGATGAGAAGAGGGGAGAGAGAGAAAAAAAAATGATGAGGTGGCAATCAACTTGGAAGACCATGGTCAAATCCATGCCACGTCATCAATGAAACCACCCGAAGCGGTACGAGGGACTAAAGTTATCCGGTTTAAAAAGTTGAGGGACTAAGTTTTGCTGGTTTTGAAGTTGAAGGATCATTTCTATACTTTCGAGAAAATTGAGGGATGAAAAATATACTTATCCCTAATAAAATTGGCTGGATGAAACATGAATATTTGGACTAATAATATATGAACTAATACTTAAAATACATATTATGTATTGTATTTGATTAGGGTATAGTTAAGAAAATATTTATCGAATATAAATAGCATAATGTAATGAAAAAATTCCCATGCATGTTGTCGTCGACCTTTGATACCGAAAAAGGGTTTCCCCGCTTTGTATTACAAAGCAACGAAGACAGATCAAAGCAATTGATGGGGCGAGTAGCACAGCAAGCCCAAAAGAAAAGAGAAAGAACAAAGAAGAAGAAACAAATGCCAACAACGGCAGCTCGACATAGCGCGGATGACCCGCCACCATTGCGCCCTTCGGATTCGACCCAGCGCAGTCCAAGGCTCCGATCCTTCGCGTACCAAGAAGCACCTCTAAGAAGGAATGCGACGTCGACGACTCTGCTGCCCGGACGTGTCCTAGGGTTACCCCTGGCATGCGGAGGGGAGTGGGGGATGGATACCACCAACACCCTCCAGGAAGGAATTCTGGCATCCGCAGGTGTCACTGTATCGGAGCCGGAAGAACTGGCAAGGATTTTTCCCGCACTCCAAACCCCACTGCCCAACGGGGCTGGAGCCAACCAGCCAACTCGCTGAGATGTGCATATTTTCAGATAAATAGAAGTAGTGGGTATCAACTACTAATGGATTTTTTCCCATACATGTTGAGGTGGGCCTTTGATGAGCTGGCATGTATGGTGAGGTGGCATATATATATGCATGTTGACATAAATAATAATGGGGATCAACTACTCAGATATAATGATAGTTTTGGGAGCGAGTACTAACGTACTCAGAAGAGCGATGAGAAAGAAATGTCATTGGTTTTTCTACTAAGCATTGCGTGCGTGCGTGCGTGCGTGCGTGCGTGCGTGCGTGTGTGTGTTATATGAATGGCAACTAAAAGAATCAACATGTTGAAGTTGATTATTTTGTATATCACTGAGCCCTAAAAACGGCTAACATATATTGTAGTAACTGTAACCAATTTACCAATGTAAACAGGGAACATGTTACGTATAACAAGGACTATAAAATAGTATATTTGTACATATATAGTTCAATTGTTGAAACAATGTTCAGATGACTGTTTCGATTGAATATCACTAGTGAGGTAAG
>NC_041380.1:56950238-56951616 GCF_002162155.2 Triticum dicoccoides | reverse complement strand
GGACGGCACTTTTCGCCGAAAAACGGCCCAGCCACGCCCCAACGCCCCTCAGAACGTCAAAATAGCGCCGGCAAACCCAAGCGAAACCCGGTGCGCTGGGGTCTCTTGGAGACGCCGGCACAAATTTCGGTGAATCGTGTCTCACCACATGTCCTTTTTCTTGGCCCACTTAATAATTCTCCTCACAAGCTTTTGCTTGGGGTGGGATGTGACTGGGAAGATGCCCTCTTTATTTCGCCGGATTTCACCAGATGACCCCCAAGACACCAACTTTTTTGGTTCGGGTGATGTTCCTGGGATGCCAACGGCTGGAGATGCTCTAACACTAGAGGTAATTTAGAAGATACAGACAAGTTAGTAGGTTGTCTGGTGCCTTGGTAAGTGATAATAAGCAAAAAGATGTAGATATATAACAAGATTACTGGTAAATTTTACATTAGATATTAAGACATAAAAGACAGGAAAGGCTATCATAAGGAAGAAGAAATTAGTTCGAGGAAAATTTACGGCATTAGTTTTCCCAATATATGCAGTTGCTAATTTTTTTGCATTATTTCCTTCCATGTCACAGGCACTATATCTGGGGATATTGAAGACATAAGTATGGAGGTGCCACTCAAAAACAGGCCACCCTTATACGCACACGTTACATTTTATTCGCAGTTGACACGCTTCCATGTTCTAGATCGGAATATGAGAGTCAATTTCATAACCTGCAGTGGAAAACATATACAGGCTCGACAATTTGTGTCCAAGAAGAAGAAATAAACTGAATTTTGATGACCTAAGCCTTGCATGAACATTCAAGAATATTCTGTATATGCCAAGCATTCTGGAGGCATACTCGAATAGAATCTGCACTTCTAAGATTATTATTGTGCCTTCTGCACCTTAATTACCCATTTGTGACCTAGATTTATGGTCAATGTTCTGAACTTCCGATGTATGCCATTGTGAGGACTCAAATTTGTACTTGTTAAGGATAACAAATTTGTATTATTGGTACGTATAATGGTCTATCAACATTAAATTCGGTCCTTGAAACCTATTTTAATGTATGGTAGCTACTGTGTGACGTTAGTCAAATGTTCAGCACTCTGTTTTTTTCCTTTTTATTGGAAAGGAAGATACATATCATTAGGTGGCTGCAAGAGCCAAGTATTTTGTCCTGGTGACAGAGAGAGTGCAAGTTGTGCTAGCTTATCTGCCTCCTTAATTATTTAAATTTCTACTCAAATTTAAACGAAACTTTTCGAAGAAAGCTTGGATAGTTTTCCAAGAGTCTAGTGCTATACACACCTTTTCTTCCTTCATTATATCCTCTACCGCCAATTGACAATCTTAACTGACCTGAAGATGGTGCATGTTCAGGTCAAGT
>NC_041380.1:56945518-56949829 GCF_002162155.2 Triticum dicoccoides | reverse complement strand
TTTGATACGGCCTAAACATAGACTCATTAACATAAATAAGACTTTCCAACCCATTTTCGAAATATCCGTTAAATGACTAGAAATGCACTTAATGGGTTAAATGTACCAAACAAACCAAAAAATGCCAAATTTTGACATGTAATATGTGATGGTGTATGCTGAGTGTAGAAAAAAGTTTTAAGGTCAAACGATGAAGTAAGTGACACACTTCGTCTTCAAACCTGATGTGTTCCTTCTCAAAACAATGAGTCTTCCTCCATTTTCTAAGCAATGTACATCATAACTATTGTGAAACCTTATCAAAATTTTATCACAACCTCTCGGGACCATATAATGACACCATGTCAGGTTTCACATTTTCAGAATTCGCTTGCATTTTTTAGAATTAAAAAACCAATAAGCTCGGATCCATGTTCGAGGAAGTCTTGGCACCCTAATATTGGGAATCCCTATTGTTTTATTGGATAAGGTTTAAACGTAGACTCATTAACACAAATGAGATTTTTAACACATTTTTTTCAAGCTTTTCATGTTACGTAAAGGAAGAAAAAGAAGAGAAAATAAAATAAATAAACGGATGAAAATGCAGAAAAGGAAAGAAATAAAAGAATGAAAATATATAAAAGAAAATAAATAAAAGAAAGTTGACTAAACTAAAATATTTAAAACGAAAATAATTATTTAGCCAATTGTTTTATAAAAAACACTCGAGAACAATTTGACTTTGCCGAGTGCTTTTTGTTTGCCAAGTATAACACAAGGCGAACCCGGAGCTTACGAGTGTTATTTCTTTGCCGTGTGTATTCCCTACGAACTCAGCAAAGGATCCGTTTGCCGAGTGCCCGAGGAAAGACAACAAGCATGCACTCGGCAAACAGGCCGATTCCGGTAGCGTGTATGATAGTCATCACGACAGTCGACAGCCGAGGCTCCCATGCATATATCTATATAGGTCCCATCCTCCACTCTGCAAATTGCACTAGCTGATCTCCTGTCTGATGAATTCACCATTGTAAAGTAGTTTGGAAAGCGTAGAACCCTTTGTCTCGGGCCACGTTTGTATATATTGAGACAAAGCCTTGGTTGACAAGTTACAGAGAAGGTTGATCGAGAGAGGAGATCGGGAGAGGAGGAGGAGATTGACCAGGAGAGGTCGTTACATGAGATATACGGGATAGAGAGAAGAGATAGATACAAGTTTAAACACCTCTCCTATCCCTATACAATAATTCTAACACTTCCCCTCAATCTAAACCTCAAGCCTTGCTAAGGTTGAGATTGTACTTGAACTCATCCAATCTTCTCTCGGTCAAGGGTTTAGTGAACCCATCTGCAAGTTGATCCCCGGTGGGGATGAATCGTATCTCAAGTAGCTTTCGAGCTACTCTCTTTCGGACAAAATGGAAATCCACCTCAATTTGTTTTGTTCGTGCATGGAAGACGGGATTTGCTGAAAGATAAGTTGCACCAATATTGTCACACCATAACCGTGCAGCATTCGGAGCTTTAATTCCAAGCTCATAGAGTAATGTTTGTATCCATATTACTTCAGTTGTGGCATTCGCTAATGACTTATATTCAGCCTCTATACTTGACCGTGAGACAGTAGCTTGCTTCCTTGCACTCCATGACACAAGATTAGATCCCAGAAACACAGCAAAACCACCAGTAAATCTTCTATCATCAGCACACCCTGTCCAGTCTGCATCTGAATATGCAGTAACAAGCAAGGAAGAGGACTTGACAATCTGAAGTCCAAGCCCTTGAGAATACTGGAGATACCTTAGGATTCTCTTAAATGATGTCCAATGAGTAGTTCTAGGAGCATGCAAATATTGACATACCTTATTCACTGAGTAAGAAATATCTGGACGTGTAAGTGTTAAATATTGCAAAGCACCAACAACACTTCTATAATTTGTTGCATCTTCTGGACCAAGAACTTCTCCACTATCAACTGTAAGTTTTTCTGAGGTGGAAATCGGTGTGCTGACTGTCGTGGTTCTAAGTCTGACAGTAATGTAGGGGGGTGTATGAAGAGGCTAGATCTTAGCTATTGGGAAGTTGTAAACACACAAGGTTTACGAGTTCAGGCCCTTCTCGGAGGAAGTAACAGCCCTACGTCTCGGGGCCCAGAGGCAGTCGATTGGATTATGAGTGCGTAGATGAACCCTTCATACTGAGGAGGGGGTGGCTTATATAGAGTTCGCCGGCCCCCTCCTGCCCTCAGTAATACAGGGTTTAAGGTACATTTAAGGTTGGGCGTTACAGGTAACGCCCTTAATAAAGTGCTATAATGACCATAAAGACTGCTAAATAGCCGACCATTTTTCTGCGGAGTGACTTTAGGTCTTCTGGCAGTCGAGTGATAGCTTCTTGGTCGAGTGATACCTTCTTGGTCGAGTGTCTTGAATCCGTCGAGTGAGATACCTTCAAGTCGATTGAAAGGTGGCCTCTTCTAGGGATGTCCTTGGGTAGGGCTCCTTGGACAGGTCCGTGCGCCTACCCTAGGTACGCAGCTTCATCATTAGCCCCCGAATGGATCGAGGTTTGAGTGGGGAAACAGTTGGAGAACTTTCCGACCGGCCTTTCGGGCCGCGTGAGAGCTTTGTTGGGTCAATCGTCACGGATGACGTTGCCAACTTTTTTCAGTCGCCTTGATCCATTCCAGGTCTTTCGTCGAGTGAATTTCTTCACATACCGAGTGTCGGTGCGAGTGGGGTCTTCTGTTTTGACAAGTTGTTTCTGCAGCCCGCGGATGTAGTGGGATTTCGGATTTTGGGAAGCGCGCGGGACGGGAGCAGCCGCAGTAATCGGAAGCGATAAAACGGAAGCTCCTCGATCTCCGCGTCGCCTTTTTTGCCACGTACTACGCGCGCGTCTGCTGCGGGATTTGACTGGATAGCCTGGGCCTACCAGTCAGCCACTCAGGAGCGCCCCCTTATAAGTTGCCGGCTCGGGGTTTCCAAGCCGTGCGCTCTCTTCTCCTTCCTTCTTCCTCTCTCCCTTCGCCAGCCCTTCCGCAACCTCCGCCCTCGCCCAAGTGCCGCAAGCCCGCGTGAGATCTCACCGGCGACGATGGTGAAGGGCAAGACAACTGCCTTGGAGCGCGCGAAGAAAGCGGCGGCGGCGGGGAAAGGGAAAAGGTCTGCACGGGGCGGATCTTCCTCCAGGACCGCCCTGCCCAAAGGTTGGATCCAGGGCGACTGGATGCCGTCGGTGCTCCGGCAAGAGGATCTCGACGACATGGTCGAGGGGGGAGCCATTCCCCACGGAGCTGCGCGTCTTCCGGGGGGAGAGATCGAACCTCAACCCCGTGATGGTGAGTCCGTGCTCTTAGCCACCCACATTGACCGAGGGTTTTCTCTGCCGCCCCATCCTTTCTTCCGGGGTTTCTTGAACTTCTTCGGAGCGCAGCTCCATCACTTTACTCCAAATTCCATTGTCTACCTCGCTGCTTTCATTTCCATGTGTGAGGCGTTCTTGGGTTGCCGCCCACATTGGGGGCTTTTCAAGCACATCTTTACTTGTCGCTCCCAGTCGGTTAAGAAGGCCAAGTCGAGTGATGATAGGACGCAAGTGATCCAGTTGTGCGGGGGCTTGGCGATTCAAACGAGCGGAAAGAGCTGTTTTCCATCCATCACTTTCCCGGAGTCAGTCCGTGGTTGGCATGCAACTTGGTTCTACTGCCAGGACCAGGTGACCCCAGGTCAGTCGACTGGTCTCCCTCCTTTTTCCCTCGACCGAGCCGAGAAGCCTGTATCTCTGAAAATCACGCCAGAGGAAAGGGCCCAAGTCAAAGTGTTGGCCGGCCGAGTGGTTGAACTTGTTCGTGAGGGTGTGACTGGGATGGACCTGCTAGAGGTCTTTCTGCAGAGACGCATTCAACCGCTCCAGGCCCGAGACCACCCGATGTGGCTGTATTCGGGCCTCGACGACACCACTCGGATCCACCCGGAGGAGGTCACCGACGAGATGCTGGAGGGGTGGCTGTCGAGCATCACGGGGAATAAAGACAACCCTCGAGGAGCCAGAAGGGTAATTCCACTCGACAACTCGTACGAAGTGGATCAGGTATATCTTTATGTTTCTAACTGAAATCTTGTTTTCTGCGTTGGTCTTCTTTGAGTTGGTCGAGTGACTTTTGTCTTGTCTGTTGTTTCCCAGGCGACACCGAGATGTACTCGACGCCTAACGGGGCGCATGGGTCGACTGAGGAAGGTGAGGCGAGTGGAGGCGAGAGCGGGGATGACCAAGGCGAGTGGGAGTCTGATGGTGAAGGGAGGGAGGAGACGACGTCTTCTCCAGTGA
>NC_041380.1:56942209-56945413 GCF_002162155.2 Triticum dicoccoides | reverse complement strand
GGAGGGGCGATCCAAGCTCACGCATGATCCAGCGCGGGGACGTGGCAAGGCGACTGCACCTGTTGGGCAGACGTCGAAGCGCCCTCGGAGTTCTCCTCCTCCGCCGACTGAGAAGGCTCCCAAGCACCCACGAGCGACGCCATCCAAGCCGCCCAAAGTTCTGCCCAAAATGAAGATAGCCGTTCCTACCATTTCTGGGTAATGATAAAAACTTGCTTTTCTTTGTCGACCGTGGACGGGTCCTTGGTCGATTCACTGAGCCGACTGACTGACTTTTGAGATTTGCAGCGGTGCTACTTCTGAGGTTTCCGCCAGGAACGACGACCAAGAGATGGAGGACGCTGTTACCTCCAAGCCTGGTACGATTATTGACGTTTTGCTTTGAGTCGACTGGCTATTGCAGTTCTGGTCGATTGAATGTTTCTCTTGCAGCCCCTCCTCATGTTATCGATCTCCCGGATGACGACGACAATGAACCGCTAAGGATGAGGAGGAACAAGAGGTCATCGGCTGACAAGACCCCCCAGCCTACTCCGGCGTCTGAGGCCATGGCTCGGGATGGTGGCGACGCCACTCGGGCTTCTGTGACTTTCGCCAACCCTCTGTCGAGTGTGCAGCCTTCGACGTCGACTGCGGATCCACCTTCACTTTTTACTGCTTACCCCGTCCCTGAGGACCAAGCGGCTGCTGCAAAGGAGGCTATACGCCAGGCGGGAGTCATGATGGAGCAAGTGAAGATGGCTCGGGAGGCCAGCCAAGCAGCCTATGACGCAAGCTCGGCTCTTCAGAGCAACGTCCAGGTCAGTCGACTTTTGTTTTCTTGAAGATTTTTTGTATCTGTATCTGTACACCCACTGGGTGTGTCTGCTAATCCTTGGACGAGTGGGGGCATGCTAAGTGCACCCACTGGGTGTAGTCCCCGAGACTACGGTGGACTGCTGGCAGTCGACTGTAGTCTTTACATTGTGTTGCTGTGTCTGTATTTCTTCACTCGGTTTGGTCTGGCCAGGTCGAGTGGTACTGTATCCGGTCGACTGCAGGCAGTCAACTTTTGCTCTCTCTTTTTTTTGAACCAGTGGGGGCACGCTGAGTGCACCCAGTGGGTGTAGTCCCCGAGACTACTGTCGAATGTTTTTGATTCGGCTGTGGTCTTAGAAACATCCCCGTTGTCTCTTAGTTACTCAGAAACAACTTATCTCGGACGTCTGTCGACTGATTTTTCTTTTTGCAGAAATCCTGCGAACTTGTAGCTCGCTATACTGAATTGGAGAAGCAGAAGATTCAACTGGACCTTGATCTAGAGCTGGCCAGAACAGAGCTGCAGAAAGTCAGGGACGGCGCCGCGGGTAAAATGACTTTGTCGACTGATTTTGTTTTTAGGCTTTGAGCACCTTTCTGCTGCTTCCGACTCAATCACCATTTCTTTGCAGAAAAACTGGAAAAAGCTCTGGCGAAGAAGGATCCGGACTTGGCTGCTGCTCGTAAGGAGGCTGACAACAAGATCGCTCTGGCTGAACAGAAGCTGGCTTCGGCCGGCCAATTAGAAGAAGAGAATACCAAGCTGAAGACCGCTCTAGATGAAGCCAACAGGGAGTGCTCATGTTGGAAGAAGGAGAAACTCACCCAGAGTGAGAAGATGGAAGGCATCGCTCGCAGGAGGGACGACCTGGAGTGCTACTTGAGGAGCCTCACCAAGAAGCTATACATCAAGCTTGAAGGTGCACATCCAGTTTCGACTGTTTTTTTTGTCGACTCAGCCTATGCAAATTGACTTATCCTTGGATCGTCTATGCAGAGTTGTGCCAGAACTTTGAAGAGGAGACCGGGCGGATCGAAACCGGTTTGGATCCAATTAACTCTCCGGTGAAAGATGAGGCTGCCATGAATCTGCTCCGACTGGAATCTCGCATCGACCGCGTCGTGGATTACTTGGCTCGACTGAAGGCTGCCATGTCGCGGATCGACCCGGTACTTTGGCCAGAGTCTACGCTCCAGAACGATCTCAAGTCTCTGATGACTCGACTCAACGGTATCCCTGACCGAGTGCAGGAGTGGAAGAAGTCTTCAGCTCGGTGTGGCGCTGATGTGGCTCTGTCTCTGGTCCGCGTCCATTGCAAGGAGGCGCGGGAGGAGAAGCTGGCCGCCATCCAAGTTGCCAACACGAGGAAGCACAACTTCCAGGACTTCATGGAGACATTTATTGCTGCTGCCACCCGTATCGCATACGGGATCGACCTGGACGAGTTCGTCGCCCCTTCCAGTCCTCCTCCTCCTGAGGAATGAAAAGACTTCTAGGCTTCACTTTGAATTTGCCTCAGGATGCCGAGTGTATTTTGTAATCCGTTAAACTCTGCCTTAAATTTGCCTCGGAATGCCGAGTGGAGGTGTAACAGTTAAACTCTGCTGAGCCGAGGGCTCGAATACTTTGATCTGAGGTCTGGGACCTTTTAGGCTTTATCTGAACTTGTTTTTTGTTGAACATCTTCGTGGATGATTCGTCGAGTGGAACTTGGTCTCCTCTCGAAGGAAAAGGTGACGGCCGACCCACACCCTGTTACTGTAGAGTGGGATGGAGCGCACATTGTATTTGTGGCGAAGCTCTCCAGGAGAAGGTGGCGGTCGACCCACATCCTATCACTGCAGAGTGGGACGGAGCGCACATTGTATTTGTGGCGAAGCTCTCCAGGAGAAGATGGCAGTCGATCTGCCCCTCGTCGTTCTTGAGGAATGAGATGCGTTTCATACTTAGGCGAGCACTGGGCTGCAGCTAAGCCCCCGAGTGGGAGGTTTGCTCTCACTCGGTGGGATTTTGTTAACACTTAGGCGAGCACTGGGCTGCAGCTAAGCCCCCGAGTGGGAGGTTTGCTCTCACTCGGTGGGATTTTGTTAACACTTAGGCGAGCACTGGGCTGCAGCTAAGCCCCCTGAGTGGGAGGTTTGCTCTCCACTCGGTAGGATTTTTTAAACTTAGGCGAGTGTCTGACTGCAGCTAACTCTCTTCGTGGGAGAACTCAGGCGAGTGCTGAACTGCAGCTAAGCCCCCGAGTGGGAGGTTTGCTCTCCACTCGGTACGATTTTTAAACTTAGGCGAGTGTCTGACTGCAGCTAAGTCTCTTCGTGGGAGAACTTAGGCGAGTGCTGAACTGCAGCTAAGCCCTCGAGTGGGAGGTTTGCTCTCCACTCGGTATGAATTTACAAACTTAG
>NC_041380.1:56931203-56941710 GCF_002162155.2 Triticum dicoccoides | reverse complement strand
ACTTAGGCGAGTGCTGAACTGCAGCTAAGCCCCCGAGTGGGAGGTTTCCTCTCCACTCGGTAGGATTTTACAAACTTAGGCGAGTGTCTGACTGCAGCTAAGTCTCTTCGTGAGAGAACTTAGGCGAGTGCTGAACTGCAGCTAAGCCCCCGAGTGGGAGGTTTGCTCTCCACTTGGTAGGATTTTTCAAACTTAGGCGAGTGTCTGACTGCAGCTAAGTCTCTTCGTGAGAGAACTTAGGCGAGTGCTGAACTGCAGCTAAGCCCCCGAGTGGGAGGTTTGCTCTCCACTCAGTAGGATTTTTCAAACTTAGGCGAAACGGATTCACAGCTAAGTCACCCACTGGGGGATTTCGGATGCAAACAAAAGTGACAGTAATTATTAGAACACTCTTATTTCTGATAAAAATGAATTTCAGGAGTTTTTCTTATTACATCTGGTCTAAAGGCGAACTCAAGTGTAAAAGGGGCGGAGTAGTTCTGCGTTCCAAGCTCGTGGTTCATCGATCTGGCGATCAACATTGTAGAGGTGATATGCCCCATTGTGGAGGACTCTGGTGACGATGAAGGGGCCTTCCCAAGTGGGAGCAAGCTTGTGAGGTTTCTGTTGATCCACTCGGAGGACCAAATCTCCTTCCTGGAAGGCTCGACTCTTCACATTCCGAGCGTGGAATCGACGCAAGTCCTGCTGATAAATGGTCAATCTGATCATGGCCATCTCCCTTCTTCTAGGAGGTCGACTGCGTCTTGCCGGGCCTGTTCTGCTTCATCTTCGGTGTAAAGCTCGACTCGGGGCGCGTTGTGAAGAAGATCACTCAGCAGAACTGCTTCGGCTCCATAAACCAGAAAGAATGGAGTTCTTCCAGTCGATCGGTTAGGGGTGGTCCTTAATCCCCACAGAACTGACGGAAGCTCGTCGACCCAGGCACCTGCCGCGTGCTTGAGATCACGCATCAGTCGAGGCTTTAGTCCTTTGAGGATCAGACCATTTGCTCTTTCAGCTTGTCCATTCGTATGGGGATGGGCGACCGATGCATAGTCGACTCGAGTGCCTTGAGAGGCGCAAAAAGCTCTGAACTTGTCCGAATCGAAGTTTGACCCATTGTCAGTGATGATGCTATGCGGGACTCCATATCTGAATGTTAGCCCTCTGACGAAACTGATGGCGGTGCGAGCATCGAGATCTTTGATGGGCTTAGCTTCAATCCATTTGGTAAACTTGTCGACTGCCACAAGCACATGAGTGAAACCACTCCTGCCCGTTCTCAGTGGACCGACCATGTCCAGGCCCCAGACAGCAAAGGGCCAGACAAGTGGAATAGTCTTCAGGGCTGATGCAGGCTTGTGTGACATGTTGGAGTAGAACTGGCACCCTCCACACTTGTCGACTATCTCTTTTGCCATCTCATTTGCTCTTGGCCAGTAAAAACCCGCTCGGTATGCTTTAGCCACAATGGTCCGAGAGGACGCATGGTGACCACAGGTTCCCGAGTGGATATCATCAAGGATTATCTGACCCTCTTCTGGAGTTATGCACTTCTGCCCGATTCCAGTCGCACTTTCTCTATACAACTGTCCCTTTATGACTGTGAAGGCCTTGGATCGGCGGACGATCTGTCGAGCCTCTTCCTCGTCTTCTAGGAGTTCTTTCCTTAGGATATACGCGATGTACGGTACCGTCCAGTCGGGAGTGATCGCCAAGACTTCCATGATTAGGTCGACCACTGCAGGAACTTCCACTTCAGTTGGATCTGTGGCACTTTTCGGTTGCGGGGCTTCTTCTGTGAAAGGATCCTCTTGGACTGACGGTGAGTGAATGTGTTCCAAGAACACGTTGCTGGGAATGGCTTCTCTCTTGGAGCCTATTTTCGCCAAATCGTCAGCTGCCTGATTTTTCAGTCGGGGGATGTGATGAAGCTCCAACCCCTCGAATTTCTTTTCTAGCTTTCTCACTGCGTTGTAGTAACCAGTCATAGCCGGACTTCTGACGTCCCACTCCTTCATCACTTGATTAACCACTAAATCTGAGTCGCCATAGACCATGAGGCGACGGACGCCGAGTGAAATGGCCATGCGCAACCCATACAAAAGTGCTTCATATTCTGCTTCATTATTGGAGGAATCGAAGTGAATCTGGAGAACATATCTGAGCTTATCTCCTCGGGGGGAGACTAGGACTACCCCAGCACCGGAACCATTAAGCATCTTAGATCCATCGAAGAACATGGTCCAGTGCTCCGAGTGAACTTGAGTCGGAAGTTGTTGTTCAATCCACTCGGCGATGAAATCTGCGATTGCTTGGGACTTGATAGCCTTCTTTGCCTCGAACTTGATATCTAAGGGAAGAAGTTCAATCGCCCACTTGGCCACTCGACCAGTTGCATCTTTGTTGTGTAGAATCTCTGACAGTGGGGCGTCGCTGACGACTGTAATGGAGTGGTCAGAGAAAGTAATGTGCAACCTTCTTTGTGGTCATGTAAATCCCATATACAAGCTTCTGGTAATGGGGGTATCTTTGTTTTGAAGGGGTAAAAACTTCAGACACGTAATAGACTGGGCGCTGAACTCTGAAGGCCTTTCCTTCCTCTTCCCGCTCGACCGTAAGTACTGTGCTGACAACTTGTCCTGTGGCTGCAATGTAAAGCAGCAAAGGCTCTTTGCTGATTGGGGCAGCAAGCACTGGTTGGGTGGAGAGCAGAGCTTTGAGCTCTGCAAACGCTGTGTCAGCTTCTGGAGTCCACTCGAACTTGTCAGACTTCTTCATCAGTTGGTAAAGAGGCAACGCCCTTTCACCGAGGCGAGAAATTAATCGACTTAAAGCGGCCAAGCAGCCTGTAAGCTTTTGGACATCGTGCACGCGTACAGGACGCTTCATCCGGAGTATGGTGCCAATTTTCTCAGGATTGGCGTCGATCCCTCGTTCGGAAACGAGAAAACCGAGTAACTTTCCACCTGGAACTCCGAATGTGCATTTTGATGGATTGAGCTTGATATCATACCTTCTCAGGTTGGCAAAGGTTTCAGCAAGGTCAGCCCGCAAGTCGGAACCTTTCCGGGACTTGACCACAATATCATCCATGTATGCCTCCACATTCCGACTGATTTGAGTGAGTAAACACTTCTGAATCATTCTCATGAACATGGCTCCGGCGTTCTTGAGGCTGAACGGCATGGTGACGTAACAGAAGCATCCAAATGGAGTGATGAAAGCTGTTTTGATCTCGTCGGGCCCATACAGACGGATCTGATGGTACCCGGAATAGGCGTCTAGGAAAGACAGTCTCTCGCACCCCGCAGTCGAGTCGACTATTTGGTCGATGCGAGGGAGAGGAAAATGATCTTTTGGGCAGGCCCAATTGACATGCTTGAAGTCAATGCACATGCGGAGCGACTTGTCCTTTTTGGGGACCATGACGACATTGGCGAGCCACTCGGAGTGGTAAATCTCTCGGATGAACTCTGCTGCTAAGAGCCGAGCCACTTCCTCGCCAATGGCTTGCTTCTTCTGGACGGCGGACCGTCGAAGATGTTCCTTCACAGGCTCGAATTTTGGGTCGACTCGTAGACGGTGCTCAGCCAGCTCTCTGGGAACTCCAGGCATGTCAGAGGGTTTCCATGCGAAGATATCCCAGTTCTCACGGAGGAGCTGGATGAGCGCTTCTTCCTATTTGGAGTCGAGCGTCGTCGAGATGTGAGTTGGAGCAGCGTCGGGGTCGGTCGGGTGAATGTTGACTGTCTTTGTTTCACCAGCTGACTGAAAAGCTAATTCTGAAGCGGGCTTCTTGGCTCGCAACAATTCACTCGGATTGGCAGTCTTTTGATACTCTTTCAGCTCGACCACTGCCATCTGAGCATCAGCGATCTTTGAGCCTTTCTGAAAGCACTCTTCCGCTTTCTTTCGGTTGCCAGTAACAGTGATCACACCTTTGGGGCCAGGCATCTTCAGTTTGAGATACACGTAACATGGTCGAGCCATGAAGCGTGCGTAAGCTGGCCTGCCCAAAATGGCATGATAAGCACTCTGGAAATCCACAACCTCGAATGTCAACCTTTCCTTGCGGTAATTCTTTGAATCACCGAAAACCACATCAAGAGAAATCTGGCCGAGTGACTCGGCTTTCTTCCCAGGAATGACTCCATGGAAGCTCATGTTGCTGGTACTGAGTCTGGACATCGGAATGCCCATTCCTTTCTAAGTCTCAGCGTACAGTATGTTCAGGCCACTGCCGCCGTCCATCAATACCTTGGTCAGTCGAGTGCCTTCGACAACTGGATCGACCACCAAAGCTTGCCTCCCAGGGGTGGCAATGTGCGTCGGGTGATCAGACTGGTCGAATGTGATGGCAGTCTGCGACCACTTCAGGTAATTGGGTGTTGCCGGGGTAACCATGTTCACCTCACGGTTAATGACTTTCAGTCGACTCTTGCTTTCAACATCGGCAAAAATCATCAGGGTGGAATTGACTTGAGGGTACCCACCATCACTGTCTTCCTTGTCCTCAATCCTGGCAGGCTCTTTTTCCTTATCTTTGGGCTGCTTGCCCTGGAACTGCTGGATCAGGAGCCGGCACTGTCGAGTGGTATGCTTTGGGTAAATAAAATTACCCTCTTCATCTTTCTTGGTGTGGATGTGACATGGTAAGTCCAAAACATCATTCCCATCTTGATCTTTGACTTTCTTGGGCTTCCAAGCGCCCTTGGGTTTCCCCTTGAAGTTTCCCTGGGCAACGGCCAGGGCCTCCCCAGGAGCGGCGGGCTCGGCCTTCCGCTTCTGCTTCCGAGTGGAGTTTCCTTCGGCTTCTTGGGCGACTGCCTTGAGCTTGCCGCTTCGGAGTCGGTCTTCGTCTTCACCATTAGCGTACTTGGTGGAGATCTCCATCATCCGATTCAGAGACATCTCTCCAGTTCGACCGAACTTCAGATTCAACTCTCTGTATTTAACGCCTTCTTTGAAAGCGCAAACTGCTTGATGGTCTGGCACATTCTCAACTGTGTGGTGCAGCGTGATCCACCTCTGGATGTAATCCCTTAGTGTTTCATTCGGCTTCTGCACGCAAGACCGCAACTCTATGAGGCCTGCAGGTCGTTTGCATGTTCCTTCAAAGGCCGTGACAAACACTCGGAAGAGGTCTTCTCAGGTGTAAATGCTGCTGGGTGCCAACTGATTCAGCCACGCCCTGGCTGAGCCCTCCAACATGAGAGGCAAATGCTTCATGGCCACCTCATCATTGCCACCGTCAATCTGTACAGCCACTCGGTAATCTTCGAGCCAAGTGTCGGGCTTGGACTCACCGGTGAACTTGCTGACTCCAGTCGCCAGCCTGAAATTGGGAGGAATCACTGCGGCCCTGATGGCTCGACTGAAACATTCTGGTCCTGAAGCATGTACTCTGCTGCTGGCGGGCGCATCTCCGTTGTGGTCTCCTCTATGAGCCCTGTTCCTGTCAACCAAACCTTGAACGAGGATAGATCTCGCATCAAAGCCTGGGTCTCTGGGGTCGACTGGAAACCTCTGCCCAACACTATGAGGGCGTCTGTCATCTTGTCGTCGAGGCGCGTACGACCCACTCCTCGGGGGAGGGGTTGGCACTCGACGTCGATCATCACGATCGAACCGGTGGTCATACCGTTCATTTCTCCTGTACTGATCACGCCGATCGTCACATCCCTCACGCCTCGGGGGCGATCTCGGGCTGTGAGCCGACTGGACCGTTTCTGATGCAACGTATCGACTGTGGATCCTGTTCCGCGACTGTGAGACGGCGGAATTCTGATTTCCCGCCGCCCGAAGCAACGCCCTGATCTGCAACAAGCCTCTGCCAGCCTCTGACTGGGAGGGCTGAATCGATTCGGCTATATGGGCCGCAGCAGCCAAATTCTGAACTGGAGTTCGGTATACCTGCGGCGGTGGGAAGAGCTGACATCGACTGGACTCGGGAGCTCGCTGACGCGCTTGCTCGTCGAGTATCCGCTGGAGATTCTCCATTCGAGTGCGCTCGGCCAAGTTAGCCAAACGTGCGTCCTCCAAGGCCCAGGCCTCAGGGGTTTCCCCAACAATAGGAGTGTGGAGCGCGTCCATGTTCCGGTGGCGAAGCTCTTCTCGCTGTAATGACGTGAGGGGTTCGGGACGGTACTCATCATGGGGATGCGACGGGTCGCCCCCACCCGCACCTCCGTCAGCGCGAGGGAATCCGGGGGGACTGTGTGTCCCCTCGACTGCCAGGACCTCAGCCGCTGGGTCGCTGCTGTCACATTCGGATGCTGTCTCCGCGGAACCAGTCGATAGGTCGAACAGGCCGTAGAGGGATTCGTCGGGCTCGATTGCCGCGACTTGCGGGGCTGCCGACTGGCGGGCCACGACATGCCTCACCCACCGCTGGAGTCTCGACCGACCAGAGCGCTTGCGCTGGTGGGAGACGGGGCGGGGAGACGAAACGGGAGCCGGCCTGTACTGAGTCGACGGCTGCCGCAGGAGGACGCCATGAACACATGCGGGAAAGTGCGTCGCGCCGCGGACGGGGAGCGCGTCGATGTCGAGTGGCGCCTCCTGAAGCCAGGCGGAGTCGTCGGCGATGAAGGTGAGCGCGCCGAGATGGATCTCGCAGCCTTCCGCCAAAACTCCGCAGGAAAACATGATCAAATGGATCGGAAAAAACGCAACTTCTCCAATTAGGCGCTAAGACTCCGGCCCCATGGTGGGCGCCAACTGTCATGGTTCTAAGTCTGACAGTAATGTAGGGGGTGTGTATGAAGAGGCTAGATCTTAGCTATTAGGAAGTTGTAAACACACAAGGTTTACGAGTTCAGGCCCTTCTCGGAGGAAGTAACAGCCCTACATCTCGGGGCCCGGAGGCGGTCGATTGGATTATGGGTGCGTAGATAACAGGGGTGCGAACCCTTCATACTGAGGAGGGGGGTGGCTTATATAGAGTTCGCCGGCCCCCTCCTGCCCTCAG
Source organism: Triticum dicoccoides (assembly GCF_002162155.2). Classification (NCBI taxonomy): domain Eukaryota; kingdom Viridiplantae; phylum Streptophyta; class Magnoliopsida; order Poales; family Poaceae; genus Triticum; species Triticum dicoccoides. The sequence goes on along the minus strand of NC_041380.1, from coordinate 56,934,755 downwards.
TAATACAGGGTTTAAGGTACATTTAAGGTTGGGCGTTACAGGTAACGCCCTTAATAAAGTGCTATAATGACCATAAAGACTGCTAAATAGCCGACCGTTTTCCTGCGGAGTGACTTTAGGTCTTCTGGCAGTCGAGTGATAGCTTCTTGGTCGAGTGATACCTTCTTGGTCGAGTGTCTTGAATCCGTTGAGTGAGATACCTTCAAGTCGATTGAAAGGTGGCCTCTTCTAGGGATGTCCTTGGGTAGGGCTCCTTGGACAGGTCCGTGCCCATACCCTAGGTACGCAGCTTCATCACTGACTGGTTTGCAATTCTCCAATCGCACCCTCTTTGGAACATCAGCTGTATATTTTTCTTGTGAGAGAAGTATGCCATCTTTGACTTGCTTTACTTCTATACCAAGAAAATAGTGAAGATCACCTGGATCCTTGAGAGAAAATTAAAGTTTTAAATCCTTAAGCAAACAAGTTGTGGCCTCTTGACTTGAACTAGCAACAATTATATCATCAACATAAACAAGCACAAAAACAGTGATATTGCCTTTGCTATAAAAGAATAAGGATGTATCTGCTTTGGATGGTGTGAACCCAAGGTGTTGTAACTGCATGTTCAACCTAGAATACCATGCTCTTGGAGCCTGCTTAAGTCCATATAATGCTTTATCCAACTTACATACATAATGTGGTGGGCTATGATTTTCATAACCTCGTGGTTGCCGCATGAACACTTCTTCCTCAAGAACACCATGAAGAAACGCGTTCTGAACATCTAGCTGTCGTAAACTCCATCCTCTGGAAATAACAATGGATAAAACAAGGCGAATGGTAGTTGCTTTAAGCACAGGACTAAAGGTATCATCATAATCAATTCCAAACCTTTGCTTAAAGCTGTTTGCAATCAACCTTGCCTTGTACCTGTCTATACTACCATAATATTTCCTTTTTATCTTGTATACCCACTTGCAATCAATTATGTTAGCATCACGTTGTAGTGGTACTAGATGCCAGGTCTGATTTTTTTATGAGTGCATTATACTCATTATCCATGGCTTCCTTCCAATCAAGTGCATCATGCAAATTAATAGGTTCACCAGTTGGCAAGAAAAGCAAGCTTAGTCAGATTATACTTTATTGTACCATCACTGTATTTTTTTTCTTTGACGATACCTGACCGAGACCTGGTGTGTCGTCGGGGAGACGAAGGAGCCACAGAAACAGCTGTTGTTGATTGTGGCACAGGAGATCCAGTAGCTTCAGCGTCAGCCATAGAAGATCCAGGTTGGTGTGGCTCCTGATCCGAGGAAGATGCGCGCATCTCCTCGTCCTGGCGGCGCACCAGATCGGCCAGCGGGTCCCCAGACGATGTGGCAGTCGGGGAGTCGCTCACCCCTCCCCCCGCGCCGCGCTCGACAGTCGCGTCGGATCGCGCAGGCGAGGATGGGCGTGACGCGCCGGGATCCGCGCCAGGGCCCGCGCACGTACCTAGTCCATTGTGACCCGCCCGGTCGGCTTGGCGTGACATGCCTGGGCCCGCGCCAGGACCCGCGTGGCCCACCTGGTCAGCTTGGCATGGCGCGCCCTGGCCCGCGTTCGGGCTGCTGTCGCTGTCGACCGCCAGGGGCGAATCTGCACGGGATCGCGTGTTGCCCTGCGCTGCATGCTGCCGTGGATCTGCCTGGGATCGCGCGCTGACAGCCGGATCATTCTCAGTTTCCGCGCCTGGTTTGTCCTTTGTACACATAAAAAGACGAGTAGAATCTGTACAAGGGCCATTAGAGATGCAGTTTTCTGTGGATTTTTGCACATGATCATGATCATTTAGTTCACCCCCGTGATCAGGATGTACAGAATAGTCTGGTAGGAGTGCAATTTCTGCACGAAGCAAGGTGCCGGCATTGGGATGAAGTAGTGAAAAGGGGAATAAAGTTTCATCAAAGATAACATCACGGGAGATATATATGCGTCCAGTAGACGGTTCAAGACATTTATATCCTTTATGAAGGTTACTGTACCCAATAAACACACATTGTGTGGAGCGGAACTCTAGTTTATGACAATTGTATGGACGTAAGTTGGGGTAGCAAGCACACCCAAAAATTTTAAGAGAGGTGTAGTCTGGCTTTTGATTATACAACCGTTCTAAAGGAGTGGAATTGCCAATAACCTTACTGGGAAGATGGTTGATAAGATATGTAGCCGTGATAAAGGCCTCATCCCAATACTTGAGAGGCATAGATGCATGAGCTAGAAGGGATAGACCAACTTCAACAATATGACGGTGTTTGCGTTCAGCAGAGCCGTTTTGCTAATGAGCATGAGGGCAGGACACATAGTGAGTAATCCCAATGCTATGGAAGAAGGAGTTGAGTTTTTCATACTCCCCTCCCCAGTCACTTTGGACTGAAATAATTTTCCGATCAAAGTGGCGCTCAACTAGCTTCTGAAACTCTTGGAAGATGGAAAAGACTTCAGATTTATACTTAAGCAAATAAATTCCTGTGAACTTGTTGTAATCATCAGTGAAGCTAACATAATATTTTTTCGACCAAAAGAATCTCGAGCATGACCCCATACATCAGTGAAGATCAATTGTAATGGGGCATGAGACACACTAGTACACTTAGGATAGGGAAGCTGATGGCTCTTGGCACATTGACATGCTTCGCAAACAGACTCATTATTTGAACTATGTGACAAAGGAAGTTTGTCTTTATTGACTACTTGCCTAACTATGACGGATGAGGGATGTCCTAATCTTTGATGCCACCGCTTGAAAGAGGGCTTGATGATGGAGTAGACTCGACAATGCTTGTTGCTAAGAGCTCCGGAGGAGATGGGGTAGAGGCCGCCAACGCATCTACCGTGATAGAGAGGTGCCCTCGTTGCCCGATCCTTGATGAAAAAATAGCGAGGATGAGTTTCAAAGAAAACATCATTATCGGTGGCTAAACGAGACATAGAGGCAAGGTTTTTGTCAGCTTGAGGAACATGGAGAACATCCTTAAGAACAAGATCACGTTGAAGAGTAGGGGAACTAAGCGAAACTTGACCAATGTGACAAATATACATACCTTTACCGCTGGCTGTGTGGATCTGGTCGTTGCCGTGATACATCTCGCGCAGAGCAAGTTGCTCTAGCTCATTGGTGACATGATCAGTAGCACCGGAATCAACGTACCAGACGCCGTCCCCGCCTTGCTCGCGCATAGTAGCTGCAACCAGTTTGGAATCAGGGACAAAGTTTTCATCATACCGATGCCAGCAGTCGATGACCTCATGACCGGCTTTCTTGCATAGTTGACACCGGGGGCGAGGACGCGGAGAGGAGGTGCGGTGGCCGGTGTTGGAGTTGAAGCCGCCACCCCCCCCCCCTGGTTGTTGCCGTAGCCGCCGTCGTAGTTGTGGCCATAGCCGCCACCAGAGCATGCACCGTCGCCCGAGGAGGCGCCACGGCCGCGTCCGCCACCGCGGTTGGTGCCCTGGTGACCACGGCCACGGTCGCGACCCCGGGAAGCGGAGTATGCAGAATATTGTCGAAGATCGCCGCCGTGG